>NW_027330812.1:613296-913296 GCF_022965805.1 Primulina eburnea
TTATTTAGTTTTTAAAATTTTTAACCCAAAATTTATTTAGTTGGTGATTTAGGAATTTAAAAACTTTAAAATTTATCCATGTTGTGTTTTAAATTTCAATTTGGGATTTTTTTGTAAAGTATAGGTGGGTTAGCATTTTATTAGTATGTTAATTATTTAATTAAGCAATTAATTCCCCTAATTCACGCGCACACACACACTCACACGCACAAAATTCCACGACACACAACACACACATTTTCATTTCATTTTCAGATTTTTTTGGAGAGAAAATTTGGGTTCTTAGAACTAAAGAGCAGCCGCCCCTCCCTCTTTGGTTTTCCAGCAGATTTTATTTGAGTTTTCTTCAAGAAAATCGTTCCATTATCGTCCTGGATCAACCCACGCATCCTTCCCGCTTCCGTATCGTCGTTTCGGTATTTTTAAATATCAAAAGGCATGTATAATCTTTCGTTTCTACATCGATCTTGTTATATTATTTTTTCTTATGTTTATTATGCGTAAAAATCCATGTATGTTGTAAAATGTTTGAGCAAAAATCGGTTGGATCTGTTTTGAAACGATTTTAGATCTGAAAACTTAATATTTGCTATCATTTTAAATACTGCGACTTTTCGGTCGATTTTCTGGAAAGACTTTCAACATATAAAACGTAGAAATTTTTTATACCTTCGATCTGACAGTAAATTCAAAATATTTGGATAAGAAATGAGTGAGTTATTATTGTTTTCGTGGGACTACTCGAACTACGTTTTTCTCAAAATGTGTTCTTGACATGTTCTTGAGTTTCTTGTGTTGCAGGCTTTGTTGGAAATCGCCGAGTGTTCCTTGCTGTGATTAGGAGTGTCCAATGGGGTGATTATGTGAATTTTGGGGTGTTGTCTCGAGTTGGCGAGGTTGTGCATGCATTAGAAGTCATAGGGAACTCTTGTGTAGAATTTTGGGTTGAGTTGCACAGAACTAGCGCCGCAGCGGTGCACTGCGGGCTCCGCAGCGCTGCCAGTACATACTAGGAGGTGCCTAGGCACTGCAAGTACGCACCTAGTAGCGCCTAGGCGCCAGTCTGGCACTGCAGTGCTGCACTACAGCGCCTAGCCGCTGCTTCAGGAGAATTTTAGGCTTCGAATTTAGGAGCTCTTGATTCTTTTGGGTACTATTAAGTCGTTATGTCCTAGTATACTAAAAGTTAATTTATATGTTTTGAAGTTTGATTGGGAAACGTTGAACTATGTTTTAAGCAAGGTCCATGCCTCCTATTGTTTCGGGAAATTCATACTTCTTGACAAGATTTGTTTCGGGGTCGATTCGGGGGTTAACATGTTGTTTATCACGGTCAAGTCCCGAGCATCTCCAGAAGGTCGTAAATTAGTAAGTCAATGGGTGATGCATTCGATAGGCATGACTAAATGGTGAAAGTTAAGGTTCATGGTAGCGCATTATCATGTGCAGCAAGGACTCGAGCGAGATCCAACGAATCCCTCAACGCCAAGTAAGTATGTTCAAATTTGAAAAAGAAAATATTTTTAAGTTTTGAGGTATGCTAAATGTCTTGTGGCCAAATTATGAATGTGTTTGGAAGTCGGTGAACGTGGCCGAGGACCTCTCCACCCCGGTAAAGCATGACCGGGTCTATATCAGGATTGGAAAGAGGTAAAGTATGACCAGGGACCAATCCACCTGTTAAAGCATGAATGGGGATCTCATGTATATGTTAGTGGACTTTCCCTGTGTTTTTTCTGATCAGGAACTTTTATCTATGAGTCACTTGCTTTGAAACATATCTCTACGAAAATGATGAAGTTTATGTATGTTCAAGTACGTATGATGCAAGAATGTTTAAGAAAAGTTTTATGCTGATGGCACGTCTATGTTACGTATGTACGTTCAAGCTTATATATGCACGTTCAAGTTTTAAGTATGTAAGCCCTACTTTAAAGATGCATGTTGTTTTATTATGTAGTACTTCCTATCTCCAGTTTATAAATGTTGAGTATTTAGACTCACTAGACTTTATTGATGCAGGTGAGGATGACTTCGAGGAGACGAGGGGTGGGGACCAGTGAGCCGGCTTAGACTGAGCAGGAGGCTAAACCCGAGGACCGCCCATGTTTTTTTTAAAAAAAATTATGAAATGTTAAAATACTCTAATTTCACGTTTTTGTTTACGATATTTAAACAACTTCATTTGTGACCTTTTTGCTGCAAATGCTTTGAATGAACAGTTTATCAATTGATTGTGGACCGAAATTTGAAAGTTTATTTGTATTTAAGAAAAATTTAATTTTTCTGCAAATTTCAAGTAGTTCAAATACGGTATGTTAAAATATATATGTATATTTTGAATTATGAGGATTAAGGAGGAAAAAAACATTTCTAGTACATTTTAAGTAATACAAATAGCAGACGTTTCACTTCATGACATGGTCAGCGAGTATCACAAGCTTGCCCTATCTTTTGAGAAGGCTAAAGCAAAGAAAACTGAAACCAAAGAAGATAAAACCGAAACTGATGAATCAGTTGATCTGGTGAGTCTTAAACGGGAGATTGCTGAGCTGAATGCTAAAAGAACCAAGAATCAATCTATGATTCAGTAGTTAATGCTTGAGAATTCAAAGTAAACTGAGCTTATCAAGGCATGAAATAAATCATCTGTTGCACTCGCTGAATTACAAGATACAAAAATCAATTACTGATAAAACTTGTTTAGGGTTTAGCAACCAAGATGAAACTTCCACAAGTGATACTAAGCCAAAACTGAACATGGGCAAAAGGAAATATATTCACTTTGTAAAATCAGTTGTGGTACAAGAACAACCTGAGCCAATAAACCAGTTGTACAGCCTATTGAAAATAAGAACAAGGCTAAAAGGTATGGTATTGGTTATAGCCCAAAAATTTCAACTCACCACGAAGTCAGTCATTAAAAAGTTCTGCAATAAATACCTGAACTATTCAAATGGCTACTCTAGATACTATAACATTAAGACAGTTCAGAAAAGTTATCGGTTGAACAACCAGCCGAACAAGGCTAAAGCTCATATTGCTTCATCTGCACACTACACATCAAGCACACACAAGTCGAGAAAAACTATTTGGAACACAGCAACTAGAAAGTGAGTTAGAATGGTCCAAGTCTAGGTTCCTAAAGGACTAATCAGTTTAGGACCCAAATAGATACGGGTACCAAGATTATACATTGTGTGTGATTGCAGGTGACAGGTATAGACAAAGAATCAACCTGGTATCTGGATAGTGGATTCTCAGGTCATATGACAAGGGATGCAAATTTGCTATACCAACTGATTAAATACACTGATCCAAACATCATTTTTGGAGACAACTACAAGTGTAAAACTGTTGGTAAGGGTAAGCTCATCCATGGTAATTTTATTACCAAAGATGTTTTATCAGTTGAGAATTTGAAGTATAACTTGATTAGCATCAATCAATTATGCGACAATAAATTCTCAGTTCAGTTCGATAGACACACTCACTCAGTTAGAGACTCAACTGATGAGGTCATCCTAACTTGAAATCGTTGTGGGAATACCTAAAAGTCAGTTGGACTAATCAAACTTAAGCACCAGTTTGTTTTATAGCTTCCAAATCTTTTAAAAAATGGTTGTGGCATAAGAGATTGAACCACCTAAACTTTAAAATTATTGCTTATCTGAGTAACCATGATCTTGTAACTAGTTTTCCCAAAATAGATTTTTCAAAAGATATAATTTGTTCAGCATGTCAGTTTGGTAAGCAAGTAAATTTTCATTTAAAAACGAGGTTGTAAATCATCTTTTTGATGCTTAGAACTGCTACATATGGATTTTTTTGTCTTATACCAATCATGAGCTTAGGGGGAATTAAATACACCTTAGTAGTCGTCTATGATTTTTCAAGATTTACTTGGGTTATGTTTCTTAAATAAAAAGACAAACTGTTGCATAACTGATTAAGCTTTTCAAAAGACTATTAAATGAAAAATCGGTCGGGATTGATAGAATAAGGTCTGATCGAGGGACTGAATTTATCAATCAAAATCTTTCACAATTTTTAGAAAATACTGGGATCAATCATGAGCTCTCAGCAGCAAGAACTCCTCAGCAAAATGGTGTAGCTGAGAGAAAAAATCGGAACTTTAAAGAAGCTGCTAGAACAATGCTTGCTGATTCTGGTACTTCTCAGATATTTTGTGCAGAAGCAGTAAACACTACATGTTACACTCAGGAGAGATCAATGATTAATAAGAGTCATTTGAAAACATGGTATGATATCTGGCATGGACGCAAAAGCAAAGTTTTTATTTCAGAATATTCGTCTGCAGATGTTTTATTCTTAATAATGGAAAAAATCATTTAAAAGCCTTTGATGCTAAATCTGCATAGGGAATATTTCTTGGGTATTTATCAGTTAGTAAAGCTTACAGAGTTTTTAAAAAATTCACTTTGAATGTAGAAGAGTGTATTCATGTTGTATTTGATGAATAAATGCTAACTGATAAGCCAACTGATCCAGTTGAGCTAGTTGATCGCTTTACAGATATTAGTTTGGAGGATAATAGTGAAGAAGAGAATCACATCAATCAAAATATCCTTCAACCACCAGAACTAAAAGTGCTTGAACAAACAGTTGAACAAGAAATTGTTACTGATAATCAGATGGTAGAGATAAATTATATTACTCGGTTACCAACTGATACAACATGAACTGAAACTGAAGAAAATATTCAGTTGCCAACCAAAGCAGTTGCTGAGTTGGATGCAACAAATGATGAGTACAGATGAAAGAAATCACATTCACCAGAATTGGTAATAGGTAATCCATCTGATCCGGTAAGAACTCAGAATCAAATGTTTAATTTATTTATTCATTAAACTTTCGTTTCGCAATTGGAACCTAAGAAAACCGGTAAATCTTTTTCTGATACTAAATGGATAAATGGCAACAAAGAAGAGCTAAATCAGTTTACCCATAACAATGTCTAGAAATTAGTTCCAAGACCAGTTTCTAAAACCATTATAGGTACAAAAAGGGTATACAGAAAGAAACTGAATGAAGATGGTTCAATTGTGCGCAACAAAGTGAGGCTTGTAGCACAAGGATATAGGCAAGTAAATGGAATAGATTACGATGAAACTTATGCACCAGTTGCAAGACTGGAAGCAATCAGAAAGTTCCTTGATTATGCCTCATTCAAGAACTTTTAAGTCTACCAGATGGACGTAAAGAGAGCATTTATGAACGGTCAGTTGCAGGAAGAAGTATATGTTGAACAACTACTATGTTTTGTTAATCACTCTCTTCCTGATCATGTTTATCATTTGAACAAAGTCTTATATGTTCTTAAATAAGCTCCAAGAGCTTGGTATGAAACTCTTTCAAAATTTCTAAACGATCATGATTTTACTGTTGGATCAGTTGATAAGAATCTATCAAATTTTCAAAGAATGATCACATTTTAATTGTGCAAATATATGTTGATAATATGATTTTTGGGTCAACTAACCCCAAATTATGTGAGAAATTTTCCAAGATAATGCAGGAAAAATTTGAGATGAGTATGATGGGTGAACTGACATTTTTCCTCAGTCTGCAAGTGAAGCAACTGGAAATTGGTAATTTTATCAGCCAAACTAAATATACGAACGAATTGCTTAAGAAATTTGGCATGGAAACATGTTCAGCTGCAAATACTCCCATGAGTTCACCAATCAAACTAGATAATTGATCAATGGGGAATATTAGTTGAGAAGATACTTTACAGAGGTTTAATAGGTTCATTATTGTAAATAACTGCTAGTCGTCCTGATATTATATTTGTTGTTTGTATGTGTGCTATATTTCAGACAGATCCTAAGAAATAACTTTTTTCAGCTGCTAATCGCATTTTAAAATATCTTAAAGGCACACAAAATGTGGGCTTATGGTATGCTAAGGACTCTTCTTTCAATTTAGTTGGATATTCAGATGCAGATTATGCAGGATGTAAGCTAGATCGTAAAAGCACCAGTGGATTATATCAGTTTCTAGGAGACAGACTTATTTCATGGTTCAACAAGAATCAAACATTCAGAGCAACTTCCACAACTGAAGCAGAATATCTTGCTGCTGGAAGCTGCTGTGCAAAACTGATCTGGATTCAGCAAAAATGAAAGACTATGGAGTCATTGCAAAAGAATCACCAATATTTTGTGATAATACAAGAACGATTGCAATTACATACAATCCAGTTCTTCACTCTAGGACCAAGCACATCGATGTCAGGCATCACTTCATCAGAGATCATGCACTGAAGAAAGCAATAAGGCTGGAATACATACCAACTGAACAACAAGCAGCTGACATCTTCACCAAACCGTTACCAGAGACTAAGTTTTCTCATTTTCGCAATATTCTTTGTTTAATTGATCTGTCTTAGTTATATCAATGATAATGTTGTTATGTTAGTTGTTGTTAATTTTTATTCAGTTAGTCAATGATCAGTTAATAACTATTCAGTGAGTCTTTATCAGTAAGTTAACTGTTTTGTCAACAGATATCAGTTCATATGCAGATAAGGAAACATCAATGAATCGAAACAACAATTTTATTGATAAAATCTCATCTAGATTACACGATTCAGTTCCCTTTCAGTGGCATCTTGCCAAAGTGACATCCAATTAGATAATTCATGAAAATTAACTCTTCTAAAACCTTCTGAAGAAGAAATATTTTCCAGTACATTCCACTCCTTCATAAGCATCAGCTGAATAAGACCTTCATCAGTGGCAAGATCTGAAGTATGGATGACTTCAAGACGCCTCTTATACTTTATTGCAGTTGCCCTTTGCTTGTCTGTAGTAACTAATCCATCTCGCTGAATGGTCTGGAGCTCGTGTATCTTGGTCCAAGTGGAAATGACCTTTAACTAGACGAGCTCTTTGATAGCTTCCTTCAAACTCTCCAAATGGCAAGGTGTTAATGCAGAAATACGGACGTTGGAACTGCTTGAACTATCCAGCGGTGTTTAACTGATATTATCTATTAACTTTGATCTTATTTATAGACAGACCGATATTGAAGAAATAGAAGAAGACGAAGAGACTCTAGTCAACTGAAAATCCATTAACTTATTCAGACTAAGCTTCTCTTACCCTTTATTTTATTTATATGCATTTATTGAGGGGAAATATCGAATCTAAAAGGTTAACTGAGAAGACAATAGTCAGTTGGTCTTCAACTGAAATGACTCAGCTTTCAACAGATCACTCAGTTGCTGCTCTAAATGATCTTCTCCAATAGGTTAACTAACAAATCAATAAATATTACATAATAAATGGTGTTACTAATAATTATGCATATAATTGATGTCTTTCAATGAATATTGTTTCAAAATGTATCCCCACGTAGTCCATTTAAATTCTACACACATGTTCACCACACGAACACACGATTTTGTCCAGGTCTGACACGTGTCCGAAAATTTGAAGAGTCAAATATATTATGTTCTTGAACCCGCTTCATTTCAGTTTTTCTTGAATCGCATTACAGTCTACAGAGCAAATGAATACACAGATCTTTCTCTCTTGCAGATAACTAATCTTTCAGCAAAGGAAAATCAAGTTCCAGCGTACATGCTGAACGCAATGGCTATTGATTTTGATTCAGTCTTGTCTATCTAGGACAAGGATATGAAGAATGTGTTTCTCAAATTGGAGGATGCTGGACTGAAGACATTTCTAAGATTATCTTCCCAAGAAATTTATCCAAAAGAGATTCAGGATATCTATGCAAATGGTTTTATCTCTGCTGACGGGAACATCACTACCACCGTCAACAATCAGTTGATGATAATCGAAGAAGATTCCTTCAGCAACATCTTTCAGCTGCCTACTGATGGATTGACAAATATTTTTATGTGAAAACATCTTATGTCGAGGAGATGCAGACTCTCTTATCTGCTGATGGACGGAAAATCAAGGTTTCCGATCCAAAGAAAGAACTGAAGCCAGAAATCCAGTTACTTGCTGACATCGTGGCCAAAGGGCTACTCGCCAAAGCAGGATCTTTTGCTGCTCTCACACTGGAAAAATTTCAAATCATGACTGCTATCATGGATGGAAAAAGACTACAATGGAAAGGTATCATTTTCAACCTTCTCAAAAACATATTTCAGTCGTCGAAGCAATCGAAGAGATTTGCAATGCCGCTCAGTTATTTTCTGAAAAGCAAGGGCTTGGTGGGTGGCTCCTCTGAGAGGTCATCCAAGTTCAATATTTTCAATGCGAAGAATGTTCATCTACCGAAGCTCAAGCTGGACATCTCTCCTGAACAGTTCATTAAGGTAAAAAAGTAGATTGGGACGCATGAGGCTCTTAAATCAGTCAAGAAAGCCAAGAAGATAGTTCTGAAGAAGAAAATCAAACGCAAAAAGATTGTTAGTGAAACCGATTCTGAGAAGACTCTCTCTCCAAAAATCATCAAGAAGCCCAGAACTCTCAAGACGAAACCAGCAATCGTTCTGAGCACCATCCCAACTGACAGCCTGATACAATCTGGAGCTGAACAGCCGATCAAGGCTACTCATTTGAGAGCAATACCATTTTAACCTTCAACTGATGATCAATTACCTCCTCCTTCTGCTCAACACAAGAAGACTGTCACCGAATCTGGTGATAAGAAGAAACTTACTGGAGTTAAAGCACCACTGATCACTATCTCTGGCCCAACTACTTTGCCATTTGCCAGACCCAAAGGGATAGTGATAAAATAAATGGTTGATGCAACTAGATCAGGACTGAGTATTCCTCATGTTCTGACTGAGTCGAAGGGAAAGAAAAAGATGACAGAAGAGCCCAGAGCTACAAACGCAATTCAAACTCATATTGACCTAATCTGGAAAGAGGTCAATGAGTTTTCTAAGACTAAGCTAAATTCTTATAATGAATGGGTCAGGTTTAGGACTGAAGTGTTTTTCAGGCAACTACAGAAGAAATCAGTTTTGAAAAAATTTATTGCCCTGGAAACTTTAGTCCTGAAAATGGTCAAAGCATCTTCAGTTGTTCAAGCTTTGCAGAGGAAGAAGTACTTCTTGATCAAGTACGTGCAAAGAAGTTAAAACAAATGATTGTTGAGCTACGCCAAAATTATGATCCCACCAGTCCAACTGCCTTTGATGACAAAGTAGTTCATGATCAACTGGACTAGGATCTTTTGTCACTCCAGATGGAGATTAAACATTGGGAACTGGATCAAGAACTGACTATTCCAGCAGATTCCCACAATCCTTCATCAGAAGAGGAAGTTGAACAATCAGTTCAACCTCAAAAGCCATCCCAAGAACCAATTGCTGAATCTTCTGAGCAAGTAACTGTTTCTTCCTCAAAGGATGCGCAACTGTCAGCTTCTGCTCCTCAATCCTCAACTTCCGAAATTCAACTATATACTGATGTTGAATTATCATTTGCGAACATAAACAAAGTTATTAAATCAGTTGCCGTTGATTTCAGCTGATTACTACATAAGCAGTTGAAGAGCAAATTGTAACTGAAGAACCAGCCCCACAGGATATTCTTCAACCAATTGAAGAGCCAGTTCAGTCGACTGCCACGACTGAACATGCAGTTGTCACAGACACTGAAGAGATAGTTCAGTCATCTCCAATGACTGAAAAATATTTCTAACAATAACTGAACAGGCTCAGCTGCACTTGGTACAATCAACTGAAGAACAAATTTCTGAAGAACCAATCTCTGAATCACCTGAGGAACCAACTGAAGAACCAACTGTTGATTCAACTGATCAACCACCTACAGAGCCTTCAAGTTCTACTGTTGCTCCGAATCTTTCTTCTCCTCCACAGCTTCAGCAGGAAGCTATACCAGACGATATTCTAGAAATGGTTAGTCTTGGAACTGAAACAACTGACAGAGCCTTGGTGATCTTTAATCAAGAAAATAGGGAACAGGAACCAGAAACCACTGGAGCCATGTCTCCTGGTATATCAATAGAACTGAATTAATGTTTGAAGAAATTCAGGCGATTCTGACCAACCTTGTCGGTATAATGACTTCCATTTCTGACATCAAGTCAACCCAATTTCTGCATACTATGAAGCTCGACTCTGATAAGGAATACACTATGGATAGACTTCAGCAAATCACAAAGGATGTAACTGCATTATTTTTCAAAATGGATGACTTTAGAAAAGACAGAGCGTCAGCTGAAGCACACTTCCAAACTCAAGTCTTGTTCTCAAGACGCCTTGATTTTTTGGAAAACACGGTCTCTAAAAGAATGTATGTAATGCAAGAATTTCTGATGAATGCAGTATCAAACCTCTCCTCGGATGTTCAAATGTTATCCAAAAAGGTTGATGGGTATGACAAAAAGGGGGAAGAAGAAGGAAAAGATCAGCAGGAGCAATCAACAAAGAGAGAATCTACAACAAACTGATCAATAAGAAATAGAAGATATTTGGCAGATTTTGAAGATTATTTTAGTCAGTTAGAAGGTTCCTTTATTATTTCATTTTTTGACGAATCTGTACATGGAAAGAATTGCCATAAAAATTTATTTTATCTACAATGAATTTTGTTGATCAGCTCATATTTTCTAAAGTTTTGTCAAACACAAAAAAATAGGAAATTGTTGGAAACTGAATTTCGAAAGTTTGACAAACTGAACGCTTAATAGATAAACTAACTGATCAAGAAGAATAATAGAAACTGATCTAAAATACGAAAAATATCGGTTGCCCATAACTGAAGATTAGTACGCAGATTCTCAAAGGCAACTGGACTAGCAAACTGAACTACGCAGACAATTGACTAATCAGTTACAACTCGATTATTAAATTTCAACTGAACTATTACTCTGCTAAAATCTTTGCTCACGCCTATTGTATATATTCATAGCATTCAAGGCTATATTTCGAGCTCACAAGCACAAACTATTATTTCTTTGATTCTTGATCTTGAAGAGATCAGTTGTGCAAAATTATTTCAGTCCATTCGAATACTGTAAACTTGTTTGTAACTAAGAGTTTTAGTTTGGCATTTTTAAGTCTACAACTAAAGTGAGTATGTAAAACTCTTTGTATCTGTCAAAATCTTTTAGTGAATAGCATATCTTTGTGATAGAAGGAGTGACTTAGGAGTGTTTTAAATCTCTAAACATCCATAAAATCTTGTGTCTTCTTATTTCAGTTTTATTCTATCTATCAGTCAGTTTATTTCTGAACATTTATTTTAAGTGATTGATATCGACTTACAAGATTCCCGAGTATCAGTTTATCACTAAACTACTTACAAAAGGAGAAAATGTTATGAAAATTGTTAGTGTTAATTCAAACCCTCCCCTTCTAAACACTCTTTCGCCTTTACCCGATCCTATCAAGTGATATCAGAGAAGTTGAATCTTGTTCTTTGATATTCCTAAATACAAACTGGTTACCATTTCTTCATTCAACAAAATTCCAATTTTCTCCAGAGAGGATTTCGATGATTGGAAAATCAGAATGCAAGTTCATCTAGCTGCACAAGACGACGACATTGGTACTTTATTACAGACGGACCCATGAAAATATTAAAGGCAGACACTGTTGTTGTCATAACTGATGGGGCAGCACACCGCATTGAAAAACCCCAAGATGAATGGATAGCTGGAGACAAGAGAAAAGACAACTTGGACAAATGGCTAAATACATTTTGTACAAAACGCTGGATGAAGTCATTTTCAGCAAACTAAAAATGTGCAAAACTGCTAAGGAAATCTGGGAGAAACTGATTCAGCTCTGCGAAGGCAATGAGCAAACCAAGGAGAATAAACTATATGTTGCAGTTCAAAAATTTGACAATATCAAGATGAAGTTTGGAGAATCCATGCACGAATATGAGAAAGAATCAATAGTATCGTAAACGAACTGAATGCACTCGGAAAAGTGTATTCAAATAAAGAGGTAGCACTGAAAGTAGTAAGAGGTTTTCCCAAAGAATGGGATGTCAAGACAATGGCAATGCGGTAAAAGAGAAAATGTTGTGAAAATTGTTAGTGTTTGTTCAACTCCCCCCCCCCCCCCCCCCCCCTCTAAACACTCCATCACCTTTACCCGATCCTATCAGTGACCAAGGGCTGAAAATATATTTTTATGAAATAAATGTTTTTAATTATTTAAAATAATGTTTATGCTTTATGATATTTTTAAGAATAAGGAGTTTTGAGATGATTTTATACGCCGAGTAATAATTTTTAACGGTATTCGATTTTCAACGAAAATCGAAACTTTTTGAAAACTCGGCTAATAATTTCACAAATGTTACTAAGCAAAATATTTTAAATAATAACTAATGGGTTTAATAGGCCTATTATACTTGGCTAATTGGCCCAAGCTTGCACCATGAGTTTTAACTAGAATAAAAAGCTAATAACCCTCCCCAACCACACCACAACTCAGGTCCCCTCACCCCCAAAACAAACTAGGACTCTTCCTAGAAACACACACACACCACACAAGATTTTGAAGGGAAAGCCATGAAAAGCTTGAGGAAAAATTCAGCAAGGTTCTCTTCGTCGACGTCCCTTGAATCGCCAAACATTTTCGTGCGTAATACATGCAAAGGCATGCCTTAATCTCATTTTTCTTATCTTTCACACATGATACACATTATATATTTTCGTTTTTATGGCTATTCATGCACAAAACTAGTGTTTTCATCTCTTAAAACTCCTCCTAATGATGCACAAATGGGCTGCCATGGTAAGGGAACTTGAAGGGATGTTTTTCCACATGTTTAAGGGCCCATAGATGCATGTTAAAGAGGCTGGACATTAGGGGTGCAAGAATTAACTAAAATAAGAGTAGTAGGGGCTAAGGAGTCTTCGGCTAGGAGTCCTTGTTCGTTATGGTTTCTAGATACTGTTAGAGCATGACTAGGAGACCTAAGAGGGCTGCATGAGGGTTCTAAGATTGTTGAACGAGGGTTGGCTCGAAGTGAAAGATGGAATCGCGTGAGAGTAGGGTGCCATGTTCATGCTTTAGTTCACGAGTTGAAGGGCTGAGTCTTCTAGGTCTTCTAGGCTCGGTCCAGTAGGGTCCTTATGGTTTGTCAAAACCGAGATGCACGTCTAAGATTTAAAAATGCTTTGGGAAAAAAATTTAGTCGAGGTGCATAATTTTACGTCTAAGGAATATTTATGGGATTTTTTTAAGATTATATGTTAAGTTTGGAATTATTTGGGACGTCGTTTCGAGGTCTAAGGATAAATACGAAAATTATGCCTCTAGGGGTAAAACGGTCATTTTACACCTGAAAAGTCTTACGCGTCCTGGTAGTGCCTTGAATGATGTAAAATATGTAATATGATTATTTTAAATGTTTATGAAAATTTATGATGAAACGTTAACTCTAAAAGATATATTGCATGCTTGGTTAAAAGACTAATGATTATTTTATGCATTATTTTATAAAGTTATGAAAATATGAAATGTTGGAGGAACTGAAGTAATTGTGACTAATACGATAATCCGATGATATGAAAGGTCAAGTCTCAGTTGACGGGTGAGAGTGTCGTTGATGTCCCTACCGCCCAGTACTGTGGTTACACGTAGATGGATCCATCGACCTTCAGCTAATACGAAAGTCACAATTAACGATATTAATTTAACGAAAAGAAAAACATATACGTATAATATGAAATGGAATATGTTTATGATAAAAGAAAAATTTTTAATTTTATGCATGTTTATAAAATTTGATTTTAATTAAAAATAATTTCACTGTTGCATGTTATTGTATGCAAATTACTTGCTATTATGGTTATGGTTTGTTGAGTCAATAGACTCACTAGGTGTGTTCGATGCAGGTGAGCATGATGTTGATGTTGTTGCGGGTCTTGATGGTTGATCTTACTGGACTGAAAGTGCACATAACCCGATGACCTGCGCTAGATTTTCTGTATTATGATTATGATTTAAAGTTTATGTTAAAGATTTTTACGACTGTTATTATGATTGATTTTGAGTGGTTTTTGACAGGTTGGTAGTGTTAATATATTTTGAAATATTGATAGTTTAGGTTTGGCAAAACGGTTGACGATTTCATGTTTTGAATTCTTCTTTTGAGTTTCAAATATACTTGGTTGTTTTAATTTAAAATGGTGTCAAAAGCTAGGGTTCTTAGTCGGCTGAATTAGGAGTAGAAAAAAATTTAGGATTGACTTGCAAATTAAAATCCGTAAATAATTTAACAAGGTCTTTTGGGAGCACAATCAATCGAAATTTCAAAGCACACAAACCAAAATTTCGAGAATCATGAATGAAGGAAAAGCTAGGGTTCTTCGTCGTGTCGTCGTCCTACTTCGGACCCCCCCAACGATTGAATATTCGTGCGTTTTAAACGCAAATGCACATTTTCTATTCTCTTCTACGCATCATTCAAACAATATTTATGCATGTTATGATTATCTTTGCATGAAAAATACGTTTGTACGATTGGTTCATCGATGAACTAAATTTTGAAAAGTTCAAATGCTTTTACTCTTATTTTGAAAATGTTATGATTCCAAAGGATAGGCTGCCAACGTAAGATGAAATGTTATTGGAACATGAATAAATTGCAAAGAAAACAAGGCTGGAATCGTAGGTGGAAAAAAAGGATATCTTGCATAGGGTTTCCAAGCATCATAATTGGGAAGGTGGCTTGGCTAGCTTGCATGTTCATGTGGGGAGCGTCCAAGGCTGGTCCAGGGTTAGGGTTGGTCTCGGTCTAGGGCTAGGTTGGGTCCAAGGGCGACTAGGGTTCGAGGGAATGGCTAGGGAAGAGTCCTAGTGAACTAGGACTCTCCCCCACGCACGCATGGGTTGGTTCGGGAAACGGGAGGTTTGCAGCTGGCCTGGGTGTGAGCCAGGCTGGTCCATCAGGGTCCAAGGGAGGTGGTCAAGGGTTGGGACAAGGTCTGGTGCGGCTTGGTGCTCTGTTTATGATTATTAAAAAAAATTAGTGGTCGTTTCAACGCAACTTCTTTATTTGAATACACTTTCCCAAGTGTATTCAATTCATTGATGATACTGCTGACTCGTTCATGATATTCATTCAATGACTCTCCAATCTTCATCTTGATGTCATCAATTTTTTTGTACGGCGACTGAGAGTTTGTTCTCTTTTGTTTGCTCATTACCTTCGCATAACTGAATTAATGTTCCCAAATTTCGTTGGCTGTTATGCACATCTTGATCTTGCTGAAGGTGATCTTGTCCAATGTTTTAAACAGAATGTATTTGCTACATTGTCCAAGTTAGCTTTCCACTTGTCTTTAGCTATCCAATCTTATTGTGGTTTTTCAATGCGATTGGGTGCTCCTTCAGTTATTGCGACAGCTGTATTTGCTTTCAATATTTTCATTGGTCCATCAGTTATGACGTACCACATATCATCATCTTGTGCAGCTAAAAGAGTCTGTATTATGATCTTCCAATCACCGAATTCTTCTCACGAGAACATAGTGATTTTATTGAAAGACGTCATGGTGATCAGATGTATAGATAGAAATTATTCAGAAACAAGATTGAAACTGCTCTGATCCCACTTGTTAGGATCGAATAAATGGGTGAAAGTATTTAGAAGGGGGGTTGAGTAAACACTTTAAGATTTTCAAATCTTTTTCGATGGGATGAATTATTTTAGTGATAAACTAAATTCAATAATCTTTTTGTCGATGTCAATCAGTTAACTAATATAGTGCGGAAATAAACCGATTAACAGATTGAAAACTCGAAGTAAAATTTAGATAAAGAAAAAAGATATTTTATGGTTGTTTGGAGATTTAAAATGCTCATACGCCACCCCTTCTATCACAAGGATATGATTTCATTAAAAGACTTTGATTAATTACAAAAACTATAACCCACTTCAGTTTGGTCTTAAACACTGCCAAACTGAAACTCTTAGTATCTTTACAACTTTATTAGTATGCAACTAATATTATTTTCTAAGCACAACTGATCTTAAAAGATCGAATATAACAAAGAGATGTGCTAGTGTTTTTGCTCGAGAGATAGCCTGAAAGCTATGAATATGTCTGTTAAATGTGAGCTTTTTCGTAAGTGATCTTGTAAGCTTGAATTCAAAAATTCGCTCAAAATGAATGTGCGCGAAATTTCTTTTCTCAGGTGAACTCCACGACTATTTATAGGCTTTGCTTCCAATGGTAATATTGAATGCATTCAAATGACTTATATTTATTGATTTGTCCTTTCTGAACGTGTCAACATTCTTCTGACAATAATACACTGTAGCATTCTGATATGCGGCACTCCCACTACAAGTTACAATATGCTTTGTACAGATTGTCGGTTGTTGTCTATGCTTCAGCTGATGACGTGTCCAACTGATTATTAGTTGAGTATATAGCGATTAGTTGAGCTGACTGTATAACTGAGCTCTCTTGACTGATTGTTCAGGTATCTTCTCAGTTTTAGTTAGCTTTTATCAGTTCGATTGCCTTCGATTACTTAGCACAATAATTTTCAGTTCGGGCAACTTCAGTTTAAGTGATTTCATTTCGAATAAGTTCAGTTGAGCCAATATGTTCTACAATCTTCAATTGCTTAATTTGTCAAACACGAAATTCTGATTCCAACACTGTAGTAGCCCGAATTCCAAATTGGGTAATTAACGGATTAATGGTGATTAAGAAGGTTTAATGTGTAATTTTGACCGTGGTCATGATCGGACGGACCGAAGATGGTTCGGTAGCACCGAAGAGTTCGGACGATCCGAAGTAAGTTCGGTGGATCCGATCATGAGGTGTCAAGAGTCGATCGACACGTCGGTTTACATGCAAGTTCGGATGATCCGAAGTGTAAGTTCGGTGGATCCGATCATGAGGTGTCAAGAGCCGATGGACACGTGGGAGTTCGGACGTTCCGAAGTGGGTTCGGTGGATCCGAACATAGCCTATAAATAGTGCTCGAAATTCCTCATTTTGGATGGCAAGTTCTTGAAGTTGTGTCTCATAGTTGAGAGGTTTGGAAGGTTTCTAGGGTTAATTGTTGGTCGAGCGATAGCCAAGAGCTGCCAGGATTGGTAGTGTAGCGACGCCTGAGTTACGAGGCAATCGACATCAAAGGGCTATCGACGGACGAAGGTAAACCCTAAACCTTTGGTAGTACTAGGGAGTACTGGTTTTGCTAGTCGAGCATGGTAGTTTCGTTCATTGAGTATGCTTTTGTTGCGTAGGCTTGTGCTAGACCTGATTAGCGGTGTTGCGTAAGGCTAGGCTTGCTGTGATAGAGGTACGAAAGTACTATCCGAGATATCCTGGTCGAGTATACATTCTTATATGTGTTGCATGATTATGTGGTGCATTGATATATGTCATATGATGCATGCTATTATGTCACGCTTTATGATGCATGTTGCATTTCATGTTGAGCCGTATCTCCTTCGAGATAGCCTTTATTGTTGAGCTGTATCTCTTTCGAGATAAGCTATATCTTGTGGGGCCGCTCAGCCCTGTCTTGTGTTGTGGACGCATGGACACCGAGAGTACACAGTGGCCGACGGGTCGGGAGGGCTTCGGTGATCCGGGACATTTTTGGTCCACGTCTGTTCTTGTAGTGGATGCAGTGACCCAGAGGAGTACCGCGCGGCACTATCCACTTGGCGCCTCTAGACTGAGCATATTGAGATCCTTTGTTACTCCTGTTTCTTGACCTACCCTGGTATCATATCATAGCATGTGCATTTCATATAGGTTTGTATACTCATGCTTTTGTACTGGGCGTTCTTATCGCTCACGTCCTCGGTTTTGTTTATCTTGGACACCCCATTCCCGCGGGGCAGGCCTCAGGTTGGACAGCTCAGGAGGAGGAGGAGGAGGACGTTGAGTAGCTGGTTGGTTTAGTTCTTTGGTATCTTTTTGATTCGATATGGTTGTACCGTATATTTCAATTTTAGTTGTCCTGGATTTTCGATTGGGTTGTTTAACTATCTTTTGATGACAGTTTTCCGCCTTTATTTCTGATTATTCTTAATTAAGTTAATCGCATGCTTAGTTCTTGATTAGTAGGTGATTCTGGAACGGGTCACTACAAACACAGTTGAAGTCTCCGGACATCCATAAACATATCTTATGTATTTAACTGTTTAACTTTTGTTTTTAAACTTATTTGATCATTTCGAGCCGATATCAGTCCATCTTTTACCATAACTTAACTAATTCTAGCAAAAACTGATTCCCCTTGTTTCAATTAATCAGTTGACACAAACTAAAAGCTCTAAATTGATCAGCTTTCTTAACGAATAATTACTTCGAGAATTTTTCCGCTTGGTTTAAAACCAAGCTCGATTTAATTCATCGGCGTTTACTTCATCTCCTCTCAAATCTCATAAATCATAATGCGGAAAACATGTGGCCCTTGGGTCGAGTCACCGCACCAGGTCTGCCTACTCAGATTTCGGCACCTCCAGTCCCATCACCATCAAGCTCACCTGCATCACACATGCCTAGTGTGTCTAAAGACTCAACACACCTGTACTGGAAATAACAGGTACATATAAATGGCACACAGCAGTAAAAAAAATACCATAACATATATTTCGCAAAACTAAAAGCATGAACATAAACGTTGTTAGAGTAGGTGCCCGTCGAGCCAAGTGTTGGCCGAGGGTTCATGATTAAACTCTATGTATGAACAGTCTTTATTTTAATAGTATTTGAATTTATTGTTATGGCACTTCTTTATCTGTATACACATGCTAGTTGCATAGATAAAGCCCTTGAATATACAAATAGTAGAAAGAATATGAGATGCTCATATGATGAGTATCATGAAACTCATATTTGTAATATTGTATATTCTAAACGGTTCCTAGTGGATTCAGCCACCACTAAGAAGGATATAGGCCGCTCGAGTTCGAGACTAGTATCTGTAAGGACCGTGTATCGTATTATCGTAAATCCTGTGTTGATTATCGATAATTTATGAAATCGTCATGTGATTATGTATTTGATGTATATTATGATAATGAAATTGAGAAATGAATGTTGAATACGAATTGACGTTGTAAGAGCTCGAGTTGAGAAGCCGGACGCCAATATAGTACAAAAGTGTATAATTGTACAGAACATGTGGCGCCCGAGCGGTAGAAGATTACCGCCCGAGCGCCACGGTTGAAATTACGAGTGTTCAGGCAGAACACCCCGCGCCCGAGCGGTAACATTTGACCACCCGAGCGCGGCGTAAATAATTCTCGGGGACAGAATGTCTCGCGCTCGGGCGCGAGAATTCTATCGCCCGAGCGCGAGAGCGGTGGGGATAAGAATCCCTTCTTTTCTCTTTCCTTCGCCATTTCTTATACGATAACTTCGAGGGAAAGTTAGAGATTTCGATTTCTTTCGTCCAAATCGACTTCAAAACCCTGTCTAAACGCGAAACAAATTATATATTTGTGATCATCGCGTCGAGGGCTTCAGACTGAGGTAATTTTCTTCTGGTTTCAGCAGCCTTAAATATCAAAGTGCTGGAATAGCATGTATTTGAAGTTGAATTTCTGATATGTAGTAGAATAACCGACAAGAAACTCGTATTCGAAGTCGGAATTGAATTATGATAAGATTTGAATTTGATATGAATTATTGAAATTTCAAATGATATTTGAAACTCATATTAATAATTTTGGAGTATGTTATTGATTGGAATGAATATGTTATTGATGTAGATAAAGTGTAATATCAATATCTTCAGGCTACATCAACTGGAACGAAGAATTGAGGTATGTTGCGACCGGGTAACATACGACAGGTATCTGTATTATATGATATATGATTGGATTGATTGGATTGGAATACGTGTCTATATGCCTATTTGATGATTTGATGTGGCATACATGACATTGAGATTGAGATATCGATGTATAAAATAAATGTTTGTTAACACACATCATTTTATGCATACATCGATACATGACATGCACGTTGAGCTATGATCCTTGGATACCTTGATATGATTGGATTGGATTCCGGGGTTTGTGAACACAATTGCTATGTTGGTATTATATGACCCGTAAAACATAGACATTTGTGGCCCCATATGATTGGATATGAGATGTGGGATTGATGGCGCTTCGTCGATGCTATCATACGTGTATTCCCATATCGGCCGGTGTGCCAGCTCGAGCATTGATTTGATTTGATAGCGATTCGATTGATTCTGACATGTGCTCAGTGGATGGGCATTTGACCTGATACCTCCACGACATACATGCATTGCATACCATATATCATTGTTTAGATATCTGTGGTATATATGATTGGTTGTTCCATACGGAGCTTTTCTCACCCCCAAGGGGGGCTGTTGTTGTCTTTGTGTGTGGACAATGGCAGGTACTCCAGGATATCAGGAGACCGGAGATGGTACTTCTGGTGGGAGCCACAACTTGTGCTGAGGTTTATGTTTATGTATTGTTCCCAGTATATATGTATATGTATCTATATACCGGGGCATGTCCCGAGGATATGAGATGTTTGTATGTGATTGGTTGTTATTACGTGTGGGCATGATTATGACGTGAGATGAGATACTATTTTTAGTATTAAAATAAAATGACTTGGGCTCATTGTAAATAAAATTTAAACTCGTTTTCCGCTGTTATTAATTAACCCTAATCAGATTGCATTGTAATAACGATTAGGAACTAAGGGCCCCACACAGTATGGTATCAGAGCATAGCTGGGAATGCTCTATTGAGTCTTGTGTACACTTGAATAGGCACAAATGAATTGTGCGTATGTGTTTGACTTATTTGTATTACTTGCTCTTATGTGATTTGATTTGAGTAAGTATCTGATGAAGTTGATGATATTAGATGATGAGATTATGAATTGATATGAAATTGTGATATTCATCATTTGATTTGTAGATGGATCACACAAATGAAACTGCGAGTAGCAGTACTGAGAGGATTGTTGGGAAATTTGAAGGATTGTCCATGGATGTTGTGATGGCTCGATTCCAGGATCTGAAACCACCGAAGTTCTTTGGCACTGAGAGTGCTGAAAGAGCTGAGGCTTGGATGAAGGATATCGAGCACTTGTTTAATATTGTTGAGTATTCCAAGGCTCGGTGTGGGGACCCGGACGCTAATCATGTTCTTAATCATCATTGGGACTAATTAATCAATTATAAAAACAGGGTCTAAATTTTTTTTTTTAAAATTACAAAGCGGAAACGTAATGTAATTTACTCAAATTACATATTAAACATATACATACAACCCTGTAGTATCTACAAGAATTCAACTAGGTTCAACTACATATCAGTGCTGAATCCTAAGTTGCTTCAAAGCCCGGATCTCCACGCTATCTAGTCCAGCCTTATTCTCATCTTGACCCTGATCCAGCCCCACCTGTTGTCATGCACACATACAAAACAAGACAACAGCCGGATAACTCCTGTGAGAAATACATCCCAGTATAAACAATGTATATACTCAATCATATAAAAACATATATAAAAGCATAATAACAAATATTCATCACATGTCTCAAATCAGAAACATAATAATGTCAAGCAAAGAATCATACTCAGACTCCGACTCGACTCAACAACGCGTCGTCTCAGACTCGACTCAACTCTATCCTAGGGATCCCGATGTCTTGATATAGGTCATTATATCGAATCTCAGTCGATAGGAATGAATCAATCCCTAAACGGCATCGATATAATTCATATATCAGTGTCTGGGCGAATCAGCCGCAGAATTGACGAATCAGTCAAGAATTAGGCGAATCAGCCAATAACCAGACGAATCAGCCTGTAATTAAGCGAATCAGCTTAAGTTTAGACGAATCAGTCAATAACCAGACGAATCAGCCAATAACCCGACGAATCAGCCGGTGACTAGGCGAATCAGCCTATGACTCAACAACTCAGTAACCAATACATGCATTCAGTATCTAAGCAAATCAGTCAATGACTAGCGAATCAGCAGTCATTACATGCAGTAGCTATAAATCAATAGGCTACAAATATCAATCTTATCATACAGTAGCTATAAATCAATAAACTACAATCATAAGTCTCATCAATTGCAAATATAAATGCAATAAATGAAAGTATGTGATTTAGGGAAACTCGAGTCAAGCCTCACTCGAGTTGTGTAATCCCAACTTCACATTAATTTATACCTTTCTTTCTGATACTCTGACTCGGTCGAAGTCTCGAACTCAAAGCCTGTCAATACTCAATCTGACAAGAACAATATCGAGGAGTATAATATCAAAACACCACTCGAATCAAATCTGTTCTGCTCAATTCTCAATCTAATTCAATATCGATGGCATAACGGTATAATATCAATATACCCAACAATACCATATCAATCAGATATTAATTCTAATATCTCATAATCGATAACAAGTCAATTCTGATATCAAATCAACTCCAATCTTGATATCAATTCTCAATCAACTCAACTCTAAACATCATAACAATTTCATATGGTATCTGTTCTTCAATCCGATTTCCATTATACGATGTCTAACATGCCAAGAACATCATATATGAATCACATCAGATTCTGACAATACCATAATTTCAAATCATATCAAAACGTAGCAAAACTTACGTCCAGTTGTAGCCTACGTCGATAGGAATTCAGTACCACAGTCAGATTCAAAATCAGACGGACGGATCGAAACATAAAGACGTAAGGATTTTCTGTGAACTTCTCTTTTCCTTTCCTTTGTTTTCCTTAGTTCTGATTCTTTTTGAAGAATCAATATATGTATATATATATATATATATACATACGTAACATGCAATAAGCCAAGTGGCTCGTTCTTGTTTTGCATGATTCGCGCTCGGGCGGTTATGAATGCAATAAGCCAAGTGGCTCGTTCTTGTTTTGCATGATTCGCGCTCGGGCGGTCATGAATTTCCGCTCGGGCGCGGAAATTTCTGTCGAGATACTCGGTTGAACATCTTCTGGCGCTCGGGCGGAAATATTCTACCGCTCGAGCGCCAAACATTCTGTCCAAGAAGTAAAATTGGCGCTCGGGCGGTTCTTTTCTACCGCTCGGGCGCGAGATGTTCGGCCTAACATCTTGAGATGTTCGGTTCAACATCTTGGCTTAAAATAAACCAACGCCCGGCTTCGTCATTTGAGTTCCTATAACCTCAATTCATCACAATCTTGTCAATTAATCAACATCTGATTACAGTAATTAAATCTCGGGCATTACATTTCTCCCCCTCTTAGATCTGAGTTCGTCCTCGAACTCGTAAGCAATCAATTCAGATATATCAGAAGAAATGTATATAGAGTTTAAATCAGAACTCATCTCGATGAATCAATTCTGAAATCTTAATCTCATATCAGATTCTATCTCTCAAATAGTTTCTTTGAGATTCTGACAATCTTACTGTGTTTTCAACAACAGAATAATCTTCGTGCTGATGTATTCTTCTTTTACGGATCTCCGATTCCAATCTGGAATAAGAATTCAAGAAGCATCATGTCATAATACCCCTCAAAATAGTTCTGACAAAATCAATCTCATAATACTGGCTATAAAACATCCGTATAAACCAATCTACAGCTCATCACCTATCACTACCATCAGCTGTTATCAAATCTGTTTATCTCAAACAAAGGCATATACAATCTTTAGCTTCAAATACCAATCTTCATCATCTGACGTTGGTTTCTTAAATCTGTTCATTCTGAACTGTCTTAATAGCTATTGTCATACAGTAATTCATACAGTGACAATAAGTCATAATAATTAGTGCTAACATCCAGCACTAAAGCTTTCTGGATATTTTCCAATATCTGGCTAGTACCTTCTGCCTGCCTGACAATCTGTGAAACAATCTAAGAAAGAGTTCATGATATATTCTGTCATGAATAAAAACTCAAGCCAAATCACAATCTGACATAATTGGCATTCTGATCTTTCTGACCACTTTTCTGACACCGATCTGTGTCATTTGGTCATGTTTGTACTTTATCTTGTACAAACTGATAGATAATCTGTTAATCTTAATCATATCATATCACAATCTGTAGAAAAATGGCGGTAATTTCATTACGAATGTTATAGAAATGTACTCTCATTTCTATTTAGAACTTTACAATTCTGTAATAATTCTTCTGATTTCTATCTTTCTATCTTTTCTGTTAGCAATTTCGACATATCAGTACAATTTCTGCCAACATTTCTATACAATTCTGTTATAACTGATCTCATCTGTCTATATCACAACTATATGTTCGAATACCATACAGTCTCAATCATCAGACTGAACACTGAATCCCTGACTGTAAGCTTCTAACAATATCTGTTCTTTCTGATTCGAACTATTTGATATACACAAATCAGTTAATAACATAAATTAAATAGGAAATACCTACCTGGTATTCGGCTCTGACTATCAATATCAAGCTTTGCTGTACACTTCTGACACATCTGACATCACAGAATAATCAATCTCATACAAAATATAAAATCACATATCTGTTACTCTGATCGACACTATGTTCCGACTATCGATATTGAGTTCTAAACATTCTAATCATCTTTTTAAACTGCTAACGTTTCCAAATCAGCTCTGGTTCAGACGGTACAATATAATCTTCATTGTCTACAATCCGTCTCAACCACGTGTTCAGAATAACATCAATATTCAATCAGATTCAAAGCATGCTAAATTCATAAACCGCAACTGTCTGACACTGATGTCAACCTCAACTGACTAATCACGGTTTAACTCTGCTAAAATCAACAAATATATCATCTTCAGATATAACACATCCTGAATGCAATCTTTCTCAATCAGGATTCAAAATTTCAATAATTTCTAATATCAGTTCAAGGCTAAAATCAATCTCTCTGACTGGAATTAGATCTAAAGTCTTATATGGGGAAAACATCAATAACTTTCTTATCATTGGTAAATCAACCAATGATAGACTCAAATTCAGTGAATCAACTGAATACATAAGGAGTCACTCTGCTCCTTTCTGTAATAATCGAGTCATAGCTAGTACGAATATCAAAAGAATTCTCAGTCTAGAATTCTTATTGTACAATATTCATCTCTTGTTCATCTCAGATCTAATTCTCACCATCTTCTGGAATTAATCTATGGTAGCTCTGTACTTGATCAGCATATCAATATCAGTAATGCAGTTCCAAAATCATAGAACACCAGTACAATACAAGCTATCACATGATCTAACTCGATCTCATTCTCATTCTACTGTAGTATACAAGATCTAACAGAAATCGCTGGTACAAGATCTTTTCCCAAAGCAAAGAAACAAATGCTACAATAGATAGGGACTAAACAGATAATGCATACATCAATGCAAATCTTTCAAAAATAAAAGTATGTGAAGCACCGGCATCACTCAATACATATGCAGGATAATCAAACAAATCAGTTACCTGCAACATCATCATCTGGTGCTTCCTGAGCCTGCTCCTCAGTCAAAGCAAATACTCTGGCCTGCTGTCTAGGAGGCTGGCCAATTGTCTGGCTTCCTCCTGGCCTCTGCTGTGACTGAGATGGTGCTGGCTGAAATGAAGGAACGGCAGCTGATTGTCTACTCCACTGTGCCGCTGATCCAGATGGTTCGACTCCCTGGGATCTTTGGGAACTCCTCTGTGGATATACTCTGGCAAAATGTCCCTGTTGCTTGCAGAAGTGGCAACTACCAAGTTCTCCTTGGCATTGCTCAGTGGAATGTCTCCCACCACAATTTCCGCAATAAACGCCGGTATAACTCTGCTGAGAATCACTGGAGCTAGAAGAACTGCCGCCAGACTTCTTAAACTGCTTTCCTCTAGCCTTCAGAAAATCTTTCTTTCCACCACTGCTACTGCCACTCTCGAATCGGGGAGGTGGTTGCAGTGGTCTCGACACTGGAGGAACAAATTCAGCTCCTCTCTGCCTTATCAGGCCCGCTTAAGCGCCCTTTGCCCTATTCATGGCATCCGCAAAGTTATTCGGTCGCCCCGTGTTCACCAACGTAAAGATATCGGGATTCAAACCATTGATGAACTGATCGGCAACAGCTTCTTCATTTCCAGCCACATGTGGAGCAAACTTCAACAAGGTAGAGAACTTGGTCACATATTCTTTAATGTTCAGCTGACCCTGTCTCAAATTGGCAAACTCCGCCCCCTTGTCTTTTCTGTACGATATTGGGAAAAATCTCTGTTAAAACTCAGTTTTAAATACATCCCAAGTAATAATCGTACCTCGCTGCTCCAAGGCCCTCTTCATTGTAACCCACCAGCTTTGTGCAACATCAAGCAACTGGTGCCCAATCAATTTAATCCGGCGCTCATCACTGTACTCCAGTGAATCAAACAGCAACTCAATACTTCCTAACCAACTCTCACACTCGACTGATGTCTCAGTACCCGTCAGAGTGGGTGGTTCAAATGACTGAAACCTCTTCAGCAAGGTTTCCATTGGAGTCGGTGTTACGTCCATTGGAGGATTTGATGTACTACCCTGTTCGGGTATTCTTCTGGGAGGCATATCTGAATATCACAAGGATTAGTAACTCAATCCAACAAACATGTTTCAATTCAGTCTCTCCTCCGATCATCTTACTTCTGATCGAGAATCAATTCAGATTTGTTCTCAATAATACATATTACCAAATCAAATCAGATGAGTCAAGTAACACGTATTATATAAAGCAGTAAAGCATGCTAGTAATCACAAGCAAGGAAAGAAAACTCAATCTACCCCGCTCACTAGCCTCTTCTATCTCAGTCTCAAGAACTCTAGGTTCTAGACCTATAGCTCTGATACCACCTGTTGTGGGGACCCGGACGCTAATCATGTTCTTAATCATCATTGGGACTAATTAATCAATTATAAAAACAGGGTCTAAATTTTTTTTTTAAAATTACAAAGCGGAAACGTAATGTAATTTACTCAAATTACATATTAAACATATACATACAACCCTGTAGTATCTACAAGAATTCAACTAGGTTCAACTACATATCAGTGCTGAATCCTAAGTTGCTTCAAAGCCCGGATCTCCACGCTATCTAGTCCAGCCTCATTCTCATCTTGACCTTGATCCAGCCCCACCTGTTGTCATGCACACATACAAAACAAGACAACAGCCGGATAACTCCGGTGAGAAATACATCCCAGTATAAACAATGTATATACTCAATCATATAAAAACATATATAAAAGCATAATAACAAATATTCATCACATGTCTCAAATCAGAAACATAATAATGTCAAGCAAAGAATCATACTCAGACTCCGACTCGACTCAACAACGCGTCGTCTCAGACTCGACTCAACTCTATCCTAGGGATCCCGATGTCTGGATATAGGTCATTATATCGAATCTCAGTCGATAGGAATGAATCAATCCCTAAACGGCATCGATATAATTCATATATCAGTGTCTGGGCGAATCAGCCGCAGAATTGACGAATCAGTCGAGAATTAGGCGAATCAGCCAATAACCAGACGAATCAGCCTGTAATTAAGCGAATCAGCTTAAGTTTAGACGAATCAGTCAATAACCAGACGAATCAGCCAATAACCCGACGAATCAGCCGGTGACTAGGCGAATCAGCCTATGACTAAACAACTCAGTAACCAATACATGCATTCAGTATCTAAGCAAATCAGTCAATGACTAGCGAATCAGCAGTCATTACATGCAGTAGCTATAAATCAATAGGCTACAAATATCAATCTTATCATACAGTAGCTATAAATCAATAAACTACAATCATAAGTCTCATCAATTGCAAATATAAATGCAATAAATGAAAGTATGTGATTTAGGGAAACTCGAGTCAAGCCTCACTCGAGTTGTGCAATCCCAACTTCACATTAATTTATAACTTTCTTTCTGATACTCTGACTCGGTCGAAGTCTCGAACTCAAATCCTGTCAATATTCAATCTGACAAGAACAATATCGAGGAGTATAATATCAATACACCACTCGAATCAAATCTCATCTGCTCAATTCTCAATCTAATTCAATATCGATGGCATAACGGTATAATATCAATATACCCAACAATACCATATCAATCAGATATTAATTCTAATATCTCATAATCGATAACAAGTCAATTCTGATATCAAATCAACTCCAATCTTGATATCAATTCTCAATCAACTCAACTCTAAACATCATAACAATTTCATATGGTATCTGTTCTTCAATCCGATTTCGATTATACGATGTCTAACATGCCAAGAACATCATATATGAATCACATCAGATTCTGACAATACCATAATTTCAAATCATATCAAAACGTAGTAAAACTTACGTCCAGTTGTAGCCTACGTCGATAGGAACTCAGTACCATAGTCAGATTCAAAATCAGACGGACGGATCGAAACATAAAGGCGTAAGGATTTTCTGTGAACTTCTCTTTTCCTTTCCTTTGTTTTCCTTAGTTCTGATTCTTTTTGAAGAATCAATATGTATATATATATATATAAATATATATATACATACGTAACATGCAATAAGCCAAGTGGCTCGTTCTTGTTTTGCATGATTCGCGCTCGGGCGGTCATGAATTTCCGCTCGGGCGCGGAAATTTCTGTCGAGATACTCGGCCGAACATCTTCTGGCGCTCAGGCGGAAATATTCTACCTCTTGAGCGCCAAACATTCTGTCCAAGAAGTAAAATTGGCGCGCGGGCGGTTCTTTTCTACCGCTCGGGCGCGAGATGTTCGGCCTAACATCTTGAGATGTTCGGTTCAACATCTTGGCTTAAAATAAACCAACGCCCGGCTTCTTCATTTGAGTTCCTATAACCTCAATTCATCACAATCTTGTCAATTAATCAACATCTGATTACAGTAAATAAATCTCGGGCATTACACTCGGAGACTGAAACTTGCTCTCTATCAGTTGAAAGACCGAGCTAAATCTTGGTGGGAAGCCGCTGAGATTGGATTGAAAGAGGCCGGGACTGAAGTCACATGGGATGTCTTCAAGGCCCAGTTTTTGGAGCAGTATTCCCCTCCTTCTTATTATACTGCTCAGGAGAATGAATTCAATAATCTGCAGCAGGGAACGATGTCTGTTGCGGAGTATGCTTCGAAGTTTTCTACGTTACTGAAGTATGCACCTCACGTAGCTGGGAATGCGAGGGCAAAATATAACAGGTTTGTAAATGGTTTACATCCTACTTTGTATACCTATGTTGTTTCTGGATTGCCTACCAGCTACGCAGAGGCAGTTGAACGAGCTAAGGCAGCCGAGGCTGGACTTAGGCGGGGAGGCCCACAGTATACTCCTCCACCTCCGGTGTCAGCTCAGCAGCCTACTTTGCGACCGAGGGGTAAGAAGTTCAAGAAGACTGGCTCTGCTTCTTCGTCTTCTTCGAGTTCTAGTGGATCACAGAGAGGGAGTCCTGTGATTGCTCCCTATTGTAGCCATTGTGGAGGCAAACATACTATCGAACAGTGTCGAGGTATGTTTGGTACTTGTTATCAATGTGGGCAGGAAGACCATTTCTCTCGAGTATGTCCGAACAGGGGTACGACTTCTGCTCAACCCCAGTCAGGATTTAGAGGTGGCCCTGGTATGATGAGACCTGCTGTTCCTGTTCCATCTTTTCAGCAGTCGAATGTCCCATGATATCGAGGACCGGGTGGTCAGAGTGCCCAAGTTCCTCCTCAAGTGAGAGTGTACGCCATGACTGAGGATCAGGCGAGAGAAGCTCCTGGTGGTGTGATTGCAGGTATTTGCACACTTTGCGATTATCCTGCACGTGTTTTATTTGATACAGGAGCATCTCATTCATTCATATATCATGCATTTTTTGCATCTCACGATATTGAGTGTACTCCGTTGTATGATACTTTGTCGATAGCCACGCCCGCAGGGAAGATTATTTTGTCTGAGAAAGTTGTGCATAATTGTGTATTGATATATGAGGATAATGTGATATTTCTGAATTTGATTGTCCTCCCTATGCACGACTTTTATTGTATTGTTGGCATGGATATCTTGATGACAAATCGAGCTACTGTTGATTGTTGTCATGGAGTGGTTCGATTTCGACCGATTGATGGACCCAAGAGGAATTTTTATGGCAAGGGTTCCCAAGCCAAAATTCCATTGGTATCTTCCTTGGAAATGTCTCGATTGTTGACTAGCGGAGATGAGGGTTATCTTATCTACGCTATTGATATTTCGAAGAAGGAGTCTTCTTTATCTGAGATTCCTGTTGCGAAAGAATTCTCGGATGTATTTCCCGATGAGATTCCTGATTTTCCTCCTCATCGAGAAGTTGAATTTGGTATTGATCTTGTGCCGGGGACTGCGCCTATATCTAAAGCTCCCTATCGCATGGCACCCCTGAAATTGAAAGAATTGAAAGAACAATTACAGGATCTTCTCGATAAGGGATATATTCGACCGAGTGTATCACCTTGGGGAGCTCCAGTTTTATTTGTTCGAAAGAAAGATGGTACGATGCGAATGTGCATCGACTATAGACAGTTGAATCGGGCTACTGTGAAAAACAAGTACCCACTTCCGCGTATTGATGATTTATTTGATCAGCTTCAGGGTAATTCTGTTTACTCTAAGGTTGATCTTCGTTCTGGGTATCATCAAGTACGAGTTCGAGACGAAGATGTGCCCAAGACTGCTTTTCGTACGAGGTATGGCCACTATGAATTTCTGGTTATGCCTTTCGGTCTTACGAATGCTCCTGCTATTTTTATGGACTTAATGAATCGTGTCTTCCGAGATTTTCTAGACCAATTCGTTATTGTTTTTATTGACGATATTCTTGTGTATTCGAAATCGAAAAAGGAGCATGCTGAACATCTGAGACTGGTACTTCAAACTCTTCGTACTAGTCATTTGTATGCCAAACTGTCCAAATGTGAATTCTGGATGGACAAGGTTGTATTTTTGGGCCACGTCATTTCGAGACATGGCATATCTGTTGATCCTTCGAAGGTCGAAGCTGTCTTGAATTGGCCAAGACCTACGAATGTTACTGAGATCCGTAGCTTCATGGGTTTAGCTGGATATTATCGTCGTTTTATTGAAGGATTTTCGAAGATAGCTAAACCTATTACTCAACTGACATAGAAGAATCAGCGATTCATTTGGTCAGATGAATGTGAAGCTAGTTTTCTTGAATTGAAGACGAGATTGACCACAGCACCTGTGCTTACTATTCTCTCAGGTACCGGAGGATTTGTGGTGTGTACAGATGCATCTGGTAAAGGTTTGGGCTGTGTTCTGATGCAACATGGCAAGGTGGTTGCTTATGCGTCTCGTCAATTGAAATCTCATGAAACACGTTATCCTGTTCATGATCTTGAATTGGCCGCCATTGTGTTTGCTTTGAAGATTTGGCGCCATTACTTGTACGGAGAAAAATTTGTTATCTATTCGGACCATAAGAGTCTGAAATATCTCTTTTCTCAATCTGATTTGAATATGAGGCAACGCAGGTGGATAGATCTCCTGAAGGATTTTGATTGTGAGATTCAATATCACCCTGGATCGGTGAATGTTACTGCGGATGCCCTGAGCCGTAAAGTTTATGATTCTGTTCTAGCTTCTGTTTGTGTCGCCAAGGTTCATGAGGATATTTGTACTTCTGGTTGGACTTTTCACTCGAATTGGAATTATGTCACTGTCTCAGCATTGCAAATTGAGCCGAGTTTGATATCGAAAATACGAAAGGCTCAACGAAGCGATGCTCAGATCCAAAAGTCGAAAGAACTGGTATCTGCTTGACATCAGTCTGGATTTCAGATTTCTTCTGATGGTTCTTTACGACTTAATGGTCGGTTGGTAGTTCCTGACGACTCTGATTTGAAATCTGCCCTTCTTCGAGAAGCACATTGTAGCAAATACAGTATTCACCTCGGAGGTCGGAAGATGTATTTGACATTGAGACCTCAATTCTGGTGGAAACGTATGAAGAAGGACATTGCTGAGTTTATTTCTAAATGTCTTGTCTGCCAGCAAGTGAAAGCCGAGAGAATGAAACCGGGAGGATTGCTCCATAGTCTTGAAATCCCGAAATGGAATTGGGAGCATATTGCTATGGATTTTGTGACTCATTTACCTCGTTCGTCCAAGGGCTGTGATGCTATTTGGGTTATTATTGATCGGCTTTCGAAATCTGCACATTTTATTCCGTATGAGCGGACTTATCCTTATAAGAGAATGACCCGTTTATACATTGAGAATGTTGTGAGACTGCATGGTGTACCAATCTCGATTGTATCAGATCGTGATCCCAGATTTGCTTCTAAATTCTGGGGTAGTTTTCAAGAAGCGATGGGTACGCGTTTGGCTATGAGTACTGCTTATCATCCTCAAACTGATGGCCAGACGGAGCGTACGATTCAGACTCTAGAGGATATGTTGCGTGCTGTTGTGATGGATTTCCGAATGGGATGGCAAGATGTTTTACCATTGGTTGAATTTTCTTATAATAATAGCTTTCAGACGAGTATCGGTATGGCACCGTTTGAAGCTCTATATGGGAGACAATGTAGATCACCGTTATTCTGGGATGAAATTGGTGAGAGACAATTGACTGGACCTGAAATGATACAGGAAATGAACGATAAGGTTCAGTTAATTCGGCAGCGGATGAAAGCTGCTCAGGATCGTCAAACGAGTTATGCGAATAAACGAAGACGAACCTTGGATTTCCAGAAAGGTGACAGAGTGTTTTTGAAGATATCTCCCTTTAGAGGCACGGTTCGATTTGGCATGCGAGGGAAATTATCTCCTCGTTATGTTGGTCCATACGAGATTCTGGATCGAGTTGGTGATCTTGCGTATCGATTGACATTGCCACCAGCTCTATCTGCTATTCACGATGTATTTCATGTTTCTATGCTAAGGAAATATGAACCAGATCCATCACATTTACTTGCACCTGATGAGGTTGAACTGGATCCTTCTCTTTCCTATGTTGAACAACCTGTTCGTATTATGGATCGAAAGGAAAAGATATTGAGAAATAAATCGATTCCTCTGGTACGAGTGCAATGGACACGACATGGTGTTGAAGAATCGACGTGGGAGTTGGAAAGCAAAATGCGAGAATCGTATCCGCATTTGTTTGATTCTACAACATCTGTTCCATTGTATTCGATGTATTCTGATCCTTTTACTGATTTTAGTTTTGATATGTACTATAACTGGTGACATACATATGTTTACCAATGTTATGTATATAAAGATGTTTGAGATTTCGAGGACGAAATCTTTTAAGAGGGGGAGAAATGTAAGGACCGTGTATCGTATTATCGTAAATCCTGTGTTGATTATCGATAATTTATGAAATCGTCATGTGATTATGTATTTGATGTATATTATGATAATGAAATTGAGAAATGAATGTTGAATACGAATTGACGTTGTAAGAGTTCTAGTTGAGAAGCCGGACGCCAATATAGTACAAAAGTGTATAATTGTACAGAACATGTGGCGCCCGAGCGGTAGCATTTGCCCGCCCGAGCGCGGCGTAAATAATTCTCGGGGACAGAATGTCTCGCGCTCGGGCGCGAGAATTCTACCGCCCGAGCGCGAGAGCGGTGGGGATAAGAATCCCTTCTTTTCTCTTTCCTTCGCCATTTCTTATACGATAACTTCGAGGGAAAGTTTAAGATTTCGATTTCTTTCGTCCGAATCGACTTCAAAACCCTGTCTAAACGCGAAACAAATTATATATTTGTGATCGTCGCGTCGAGGGCTTCAGACTGAGGTAATTTTCTTCTGGTTTCAGCAGCCTTAAATATCAAAGTGCTGGAATAGCATGTATTTGAAGTTGAATTTCTGATATGTAGTAGAATAACCGACAAGAAACTCGTATTCGAAGTCGGAATTGAATTATGATAAGATTTGAATTTGATATGAATTATTGAAGTTTCAAATGATATTTGAAACTCATATTAATAATTTTGGAGTATGTTATTGATTGGAATGAATATGTTATTGATGTAGATAAAGTGTAATATCAATATCTTCAAGCTACATCAACTGGAACGAAGAATTGAGGTATGTTGCGACCGGGTAACATACGACAGGTATCTGTATTATATGATATATGATTGGATTGATTGGATTGGAATATGTGTCTATATGCCTATTTGATGATTTGATGTGGCATACATGACATTGAGATATCGATGTATAAAATAAATGTTTGTTAACACACATCATTTTATGCATACATCGATACATGACATGCACGTTGAGCTATGATCCTTGGATACCTTGATATGATTGGATTGGATTCCGGGGTTTGTGAACACAATTGCTATATTGGTATTATATGACCCGTAAAACATAGACATTTGTGGCCCCATATGATTGGATATGAGATGTGGGATTGATGGCGCTTCGTCGATGCTATCATACGTGTATTCCCATATCGGCTGGTGTGCCAGCTCGAGCATTGATTTAATTTGATAGCGATTCGATTGATTCTGACATGTGCTCAGTGGATGGGCATTTGACCTGATACCTCCACGACATACATGCATTGCATACCATATATCATTGTTTAGATATCTGTGGTATATATGATTGATTGTTCCATACGGAGCTTTGTTCACCCCCAAGGGGGGCTGTTGTTGTCTTTGTGTGTGGACAATGGCAGGTACTCCAGGATATCAGGAGACCGGAGAGGGTACTTCTGGTGGGAGCCACAGCTTGGGCTGAGGTTTATGTTTATGTATTGTTCCCAGTATATATGTATATGTATCTATATACCGGGGCATGTCCCGAGGATATGAGATGTTTGTAAGTGATTGGTTGTGATTACGTGTGGGCATGATTATGACGTGAGATGAGATACTATTTTTACTATTAAAATAAAATGACTTGGGCTCATTGTAAAGAAAATTTAAACTCGTTTTCCGCTGTGATTAATTAACCCTAATCAGATTGCATTGTAATAATGATTAGGAGCTAAGGGCCCCACATTATCTGCGATGTGAGTACCATGTTTCATTGGTAGGGGACATTGTGATGTCCGAACTTGCAGATAGGTGCTTCTTGTAGAGTGCACTGAAAAACCCTCCATAAAAGGACTTTCCAAGTGGTTCTCACTTATCGAGTGGAAAAGTCCTAGTTTATGGTTGTACACCATTAGTCCTTATAACCCGGGACAACATTGAAACTCTATGTGCTAGAATTACACTTTGAATTTTTTACCGACTCTCATGGGGTCATTAGGTGGCAAGGTTGGGTGTTCTGTCGAAACATATAGGAGTCGATGTATTGTAGTCGGGGATTCACCGCTTACCTTCGGGTATGGATATCCTATGTGTTATCATGTGTATGTAGGTTGAAATCTCTGATCAGATTATGGTGGTAAATATGAAAAGGGTTTCATAGATTACACCATCGATGAAACTACGACATGACACATAGTATCGATTCATTGACAACTCTCGATAAACCAATGGTTGTCGAATCGGTCGGGATATATGAGTTGAAGGGACGGTACTGTACGCTAACCATAATTGAATGGTTCTTGCAGGCACTATCATTTGATACCTAGGGAATCATGTAAGCGATGCTGCTAGGCGTTTAACATGATTGGTTGGGTACTATCAGACTTGAGTTCTGACGTTCTTAATTATTATCAAGGAGTTGATAAGTAAGAATGGAGCAATTGGGTTATGCTCGTATAAGGACATGTTTAGACCGAATCACATGGAGATGTGAACCCACGGCTAGTTGTATCAATGAACCATTGAGGACCACACAAGTGCTAGCGTTCTAGATCCCGTTGAGAAGTTATAATAGTTCAATGTATTGAACGGCTTATAAATGTGTTTATAAGCGTAAAGAAAAATAGAAGTATGACTTCTATGAGAGAAATAAAACTTCTAATTTATGAATGTGTTCCTAAATTAAAAGTAGGCCAAATAAATAATGTATTTGAAAATTGTGATTTTCATAAACATTATTATGGACTAAATTAAATTAATTCAAGTGTTGAATTAATTAAACACTAGTGGGCCTAGTAGAGTCCAAATAATTAAATTAATTCAAGTGTTGAATTAATTAAATAACATTGGGCCTTGTAGAGCCCAATTGGAAATAATTATTTAACTAGTGGGCTTGACTAATCAAGTAAAGTCTAATTGGGCTCAAATATATTTGAGACAATAAAAAAGTCCATGGGCCCTTGGTAATTGTTACAAGCCCACTAGGTCTTGCATGCTTGGGAGGTGAAGGGTTGTGGATTACTTTTGATTAAAATATTGCATGGCATGCAAGACAACTTTTTCACTTTTCCCACAACCAAGGCAACTCATCCCTCTCCCAATTCAACTCTTGTTGGCCGAAATATTGAGGATGTTCTTTCCTTAATTTTCTCTCAATTTTGTGTTCTTCAAGTTGTTGAAAACAAAAACACTTTTCTTTGAAAAAGCCTTACATTTTCTAGGGTAAGTGTGAGGTGGATCTACAAAGTTGGTGGTGGGCCTAATTCTTGAAGGAAATGAGGAGAGCTTGTAGAAGTTCTTGCCATACAAGAGCTTAGTTGCTTGACAACTAAGTTGGAGCTATCATCAACCTCAAGAGGTTGATAGGTAAAACTTCTAAACACCCTATGAATGTCATAGTTTTTTTGTTTTTGTATATGCTACACCTAGTACATATGGTGGCCAAAATTTTTCTTCATGAAAAACAATTTTTTGAACTTCCGTTGCACTTTCGGTCACCTAAAATCGATCCCTTTCAAGTGGTATCATGAGCTAAGGGTACTAGTTTTTGTAGCATATAAATGATATTATATTGAGATCGATTTCTAACCGCATGAGAAATATTTTTGCAACAAAACCGAGGCTGAATTTTGGGGAAGTTTTGGGCAGCTTGTTGCTGCCCATTTCGGGCAGCTCGGGCTGCCCGAGGGGCTGCTCATTTCGGGCAGCAAGTGCAGCCCCTACATTTAATTAAAAAAAAATTGTTGTCGGAATCCGGCGACGGTGCTCCGGCGACGGCGATGACGACTAGGATTTCCAAAAGTGTTTTGGATTATCAAGATGTCATGGGCCTTGAGTTATTGGGCAATTGGATGGCTAACATATTTGTGAATTTTAAATAGGCCAAAATGTTTTTGATGAAAAATAAGTTTTTAGGCCCTTATGTTTAAAATTACAAAAGTTGCAATTTTTTCTCATAAAATAAATAATTGAAGTTGTACTTTAAATATTTATAGTAAATTGTGATTTACAAGAAATTCGGTTATAAATAAATGAATTGAAAATTAGACAAATGTGTTTGTATACTTTGTTAATTTAGTTTATAATCGTGGTGGTTAGTGATTGGTTCAAGATATATAATATTGGATTTTGATGGTGTATGATATGTGATATGATGCATGAAGGATGATCAAAAGCCCAAGCCCAATTTTCTAGGTGTATGCTAGGATATTTTGTGTTGATTGATTGTAATAATTATCAAATTTAAAGTGGGCTTGGTTTATGGCCCGTTCCCACCCCCATGAGATGTATCCCTATTTGTCATGGATATTTATTTGTAAATATTAGTATAGTGGATGATCAAGATTGGAAGATGGTGGCCATGATGATTATGAAGATCGAAGACATGTAAATATTGGAAACTAATGTAATAGCTGCATTTGCATCCCATGCATTTCCCTAGGATTGGACCTAGGCTTGTGTTTAGCTCACACAGGCCGTTAGTATTGGGGCGATTAGTCATCCTTGTTTGCTTACTGTTTATAATATATGCATGATATGTTATAAATTATGAGTATGTGCGTTATTATTATGATAATAACAAAGTTGCATGAATCCGAAAAACATACGATCAAACATGGCGAGCTTTTAAATAAAATTAATGATGAGACCTTTCAAAATTAAAAACCCTCATTTTGAATAAGATTCAAAATTAATATCAAGCCCGATAAGAGGAATTATAAATTTGTTTATAATTTCCATGTCTTCCATCGACTATGGGTGCATGATGAACGCTACCCGTACTCGGGGCTCAGCTCATATTAATTGGGGGGCCCTGGGTGCTGGAAAGCTGTGACATCCATTGACATGGTGATGTGAACTACGTGGAACTCCCATGATTTCGGCTCATATTTGTGGGGACCCGGACGCTAATCATCTTCTTAATCATCTTTGGGATTTAATTATCAATTAAGATAAGCATGGTCTAATTTTTTTTTTTAAATGTAAGTGCGGAACGTAATGGAATTCAACTAATATACATCTCAGTATTAAAAGTACAATAATGTACAACAATTATTCAAACTAGTCTAAGGGACGCTAATCATTTTCTTAATCATTTTTGGGATTTAATTATCAATTAAGATAAGCAGGGTCTAAAAATTTTTCTTTTTTTTTTTAAAATGTAAGTGCGGAACGTAATGGAATTCAACTAATATACATCTCAGTATAAAAGTACAATAATGTACAATTATTCAAACTAGTCTAAGGTTCAACTACTACATTTTAAGTATTAAAGCAAGTCTAAAATAAGTCCGGAATCACCACTCAAAACTCTTCTTCTCTTATCATCTTCTTGACCCCGATCTTGTCCCACCTGTTGTCATGCACACATACAAAACAAGGCAACAGCCGGATACTCCGGTGAGAATAAATCCCAGTATAAAACATGGCAGACATGCATATACACAATATAAATCATAAAGCATATTTTCATGCATAAAATCAATAACAATAGGTTCCATAGTCTATGAAATCAAATCAAAATATGCATGCAGTAACAATGGGTTCCATAATCTATGAAACCAAAACAAAATAAGCATGCAACTCAATTCAATTCATATCTTGACTCGACTCGACTCTAACTCTAGGGATCCCGGTGTGAATAAGACGTCGCTGTCTATCACCTACCCTCCCAATCAGGGTGACGATACGTCTTATTCCTAGACTTCGGTCATGTCTGTATAGAATGCTTACAATCGGAGTGACTCTGATCCGAAGCGTCGATACCACCGAACGTCTAGTTTGTCAAGTCTGCCAATGACTCTCCTATCTCAAATGCTTGAATATAAATCTAGAAACAAGACATCATCATATCAAGAGATTTGAATATAAGTCTATAAACAAATCAAAATCATATCAAAAGATAAACAACAATTCTAGTATGTGATTTTGTTGGGAAACTCAAATTGAATCTCATTTGAGTTGTGTCTTCCGAAAACAAAACATGAATTATACCTGACGAAGACGAAGTCTTGTATTCCAATCTGTCTATACCCAGTCTGGCAATGACAATTGCATAAATACAATATCAGTATATAACTCAATTCAAAACCTGTTCTAATCAATACTCAAATCAATACATAATCTGATCCATATCTGAACAAGATACAATCAAAATCATTACTGAATCTGATCAATCTAAATCAACTGATGTTTCTACGGCATAACAATACAGTCTTGATAACCCCGTCAATCTCAACATCACAGAGATACTACCAGAATTCATAATCAGTAACAACACAACCCTGATATCAAATCTCAATCAATTCAACTCTGAAAATCATAACAATTGTATAACCAGTCTATTCTTTAATCTGACTTCAATTATACAATGTCTACTGTAGTAGAAACACCATATCTGATTCATATTCAATTCTGACAATATCATAAATTCAAATCATGTCTAAACGTAACAAAACATACGCCCAGTTGTAGCCTGCGTCGATAGGAACTCAGTACTGAAGTCGAATTCAAAATCTGACGGATGGATCGCTCGTAAATCGCGATAATACTTTTCGAAGAAAACTTGAAATCTCCCGAGCTTCATCTCACGTTTCTTTCCGTTTTAATATGAAGGATTTGCATGTATATATATATATATATATATATATATATATATATATATATATATATATATAGATATATAGATATATACATATACACGTCACATAGGTAGGAGGCAAGTGGCTTGTTCTCGTTTTGCATGATTCGCGCTCGGGCGGTCATGAATTTCCGCTCGGGCATTTTTTCGGTGCTCGGGCGGTTAAAACTTACAGCTCGGGCGTGGCCGTTTCTGTCGAGATACTCGGCTGAACATCTCCTGGCGCTCGGGCGGTAATATTCTACCGCTCGGGTGCCAAACATTCTGTCCAAGAAGTAAAATTAGCGCTCGAGCGGTTCTTTTCTACCGTTCGGGCACGAGATGTTCGGTCCAACATCTGGAGATGTTCGGTCCAACATCTCATCTCGAGATGTTCTGTCCAACATCTTGAGATGTTCGGTCCAACATCTTGTCTAATAATGTAACGATGCCCTGCTTCTTCATTTGAGTTCCAATTAACCTCAATTCTGTCAATTAATCAACGTCTGATTGCAGCAATTAAATCTCGGGCATTACATTTCTCCCCCTATTAGATCTGAGTTCGTCCTCGAACTCGCAAGCAATCAATTATGATATATCAGAAGAAATGGATAACATAGTTTCAATCAGAAACTCATCTCGATGAAACTATTCTGAAATCTCAATCTCATATTAGATTCTATCTTCCATGTAGTCTCTTTGATATTCTGAAATTCTTACTGTGGTTTCAACAACAGAATAATCTTCATTTTCTTATGAATCAGTTTCATTTTTCCTGCCCTATCTCTGACTGTATCAGATTTTATCTCAGATATCTTTGAGACATTATCCTTATACACAGAAAATCTGCAGTTCTCATTGTACCATGTGACGTCTGTAGCTATCCCAATACTCATCTGATGTTTCTCATTGTACCCGAATGCACAAAGTGACAATGCTTCGTTTTCACTAGTGCTAACATCCAGCATTACGGCTTTATAAGTAACTTCCCAGATCTGGATAGTATAGAAAGGAGTTCGTGGTATATTCTGCCACGAGTACAAAATCAAGCAAAATCACAATCTGATATACTCTACTTCGGTATTCTGGTTATTCTGACCACTTCTCTGACATCGGTCTGTGTCATTTGGTCATGTTTGTACGTTATCTGGTACAAACTATTAGATTTAGATTGAACAATCTGTCAATCATAATCACATTCCATCACACTCTTAGAAAAATTGTGATAGTTTCGTTACAAACTCTATAGAAATGTACTCCCATTTCTATTCAGATCTACACAAAATCTGTAATAAATCTTTTGGTCTCTGTCTTTCTTTCTATTTTCATTTGTCGGCAATTTAGACATCTCAGTACAAATTCTGCCACATCTATTCTCATCTGTTTCTATCAAAACATTTTCTGCTATCAGGATACATACTGAATCGATTATTGGGCATTTCTGACCATATCTGTCATTTCAATTCGAAATATCGGGTACAACCAAATCAGTTAATAATATAAATTAAAAAAATATACCTACCTGGTATTCGGTTCTGACTATCGATATCAAATTCTGTCGTGCAAATCTGAAACATTTGACATCATAAGATAATCATTCTCATACAATAAAAATCACATATTTGTTACTCTGATCGATGCTCTGCTCTAATTATCGAAATTAAGTTCTGAACAATCTGGTTAAATCTCTGAACTGCCGTAATTCTCGAATTCAGCTCTGATTCGATTTGAATAATATGTATCAAACACTGACTCAGAATAACAGTACTATCAAATCATATTCGAAATATCAATAATCTATACTTATCTAGTGAGTTCAGTAAACTCATAAAATTGCAAATTTTGGCAATACTGTCAATTCTGACTAATCAATCATATCTTCATGTCGCTCAGACCAACTGTTATATATCATTTGCAAATATAATATGCCCCCAAACAATATAAGGTGTCTCAAATACTGTTTTAGAACAATAACAATACTCAAGCGGATACAAAACAACAATCGTATAAGATAATCTGCCAACTCAGACCAAAAATAAATTTCTGACATCTCTGATATTTCTGATCTTTCTGATATCGGTATCATTTTCAGTCACTGATCATGATCTCAACTGTGTCAAAATCAATCGATATACTAACTTCAGATATCGCATATTCTGAATACGATCTGTTTCAAGCAGGATTCATATATGAATAATTTCTGTATACAATAATCACAGTTCTCAGAATATTCAGTACAATTTTCAATTGTTTGATTCAATCGATCAGACGCTGCAAATATATCAACATATCATAGATATAATGAGCATAAATCATCAGAATACCTCTGAACGCAGGATTTATCAATATATAAACAAGACTGAAGCATTTCCAAGAGAAGCACTAAATCAGATGTAACTCTTGGCCAGTACTCTTCTACTGATCTTTCAATTCTTTCAACTTACTCTGTATCATTCTGAACATTCAATATCATTCTGTACTGAATTCTAATAAAATAAACAGTGCTTGGTATCGATTGAATTCTGAAATTTATCTTTCTACTACAAAGCAAATCTGAAATCTTATCTGGGCAAACATCAGCCAACTCGTACATCAATGGCAAATCTACCAATTCTAGGCTCGATTTCAGTACATTTACTGAATACATAAGGATACCATCTGCTCTTTTATTTATCAATCGAGTCATAGACAGTACATATATCAAAGGAATTCTAGATCTAGAATCCTTACCGTGGAATTTCTACTCATCAGCCTTATCTGGTCTGAATCTTATATTTTTCTGGAAGGAATCTACAATAGTTCTGTACTTGTCCAACATATTAATATCAATAATGCAATCAAATCAGACAACACAAGTACATCATAATCTAACTCGATCTCATTCTCCTCTTACTGTAGTATACACTATTTCACACAAATATCTGATATCAATCTTTCTTTCCCAAAAAGTAAGGGAATCAATACTACAGTACAAACAGACTCAACAGATACAGTATATCTCAATGCAATTCATTCAAAGATAATCATAAGGAATGCATTAGTATATATCAATACATATGCAATATAATCATGAAAGAACAGTACCTGCCACTATATCATCAAGTGCCTCTTGGGTCTGTTCCTCGATCACTACCACCAGATGGTCCTGATCCTTGAAATCTTCGGGAATCTCTCTGTGGACAAACTCTAGCAAAGTGTCCCCGCTGTTTGCAGATATTGCAAATATCAGTCACTCGCTAGCATTGCTCTGTAGGATGTATTCCTCCACAAGTTCTGCAATACACTACAATGTAACTCGAGCTAGAACCACTGGAGCTAGATGACCCGCTCCCTAACTTCTTGAACTGCTTCTTTCGGGCTTGTAACGGTTCTTTCGTCCCACTACTGCTACTGCCCATCTCAACTCTGTGGGGCAGTTGCTGTGAACTCGATACTGGAAGAACATACGATGCTCTCTTTTGTTCTATTAGAACTGTTTCTGCTCTTTTGGCTCTGTTCAAGGTATCAGCAAAATTAATAGGTCGTTTCACATTCACCAATGTACGTATCTCCAGATTCAATCCCTGAACGAACTAACCAGATATAGCTTCATCATTTCTTGCCACAAGAGGAGCAAAACGTAGCAAAGTAAAGAACTGGGCCAAATACTCATCAATACTCAGCTGACCCTGTCTCAAGTTTGCAAACTCTGCGCCTTTGTCCTGTCTGTATGATACGGGGAAAAATTGTTGATAAAATTCAACCTTAAAAATTTTCCACGAAATTACTGAACTGCGCTGTTCTAGGGCTTCTTTGGTTACCAGCCACCAACTTCTTGCAGCTTCCTGTAACTGATGCTCAATCAACTTAACTCTACACTCATCTGTGAAATCAAAGAATTCGAATAGCATTTTTATGTCTTCAAGCCAATTCTCACAATCTACCGGCGTCTCAGTACCCTGCAGAATCGGCGGTTGAAATGACTGAAACCTCTTCCAATGTATTTCCATCTGAGTCTCTGATATATCTATATGTTCAGTCGAAGTATTACCCCTTTCTGGAATTCTCCGTGGAGGTACATCTGCTTATCAAAACATTAGTACCCAAATACTACAAATCTGTTCCAATCTTTCTCTGATCATCTTACTGCTGATCAAGAATCAAATCTGATTCATACTCAATAATACATAATACCAATTCAACTCAGATAATCAGATAACATGTATTTTAAAGCAGTAAAACATAATCTCATGCTAGCAAACTCAATTTCAATCAACATTAAAATAAATCTCATGCTAGCAATCGCATGCAAGGAAAGAAAACTCAATCTACCCCGCTCATTCTCTTCTATCTCAGTCTAAAGGATCTATCGCTCTGATACCACCTGTTGTGGGGACCCGGACGCTAATCATCTTATTAATCATCTTTGGGATTTAATTATCAATTAAGATAAGCAGGGTCTAAAAATTTTTCTTTTTTTTAAAAATGTAAGTGCGGAACGTAAGAGAATTCAATTAATATACATCTCAATATAAAAGTACAATAATGTACAAAAATTATTCAAACTAGTCTAAGGTTCAACTACTACATTTTAAGAATTAAACCAAGTCTAAAATAAGTCCGGAATCACCACTCTAAACTCGTCTTCTCTTATCATCTTCTTGACCCCGATTTTGTCCCACCTGTTGTCATGCACACATACAAAACAAGGCAACAGCCGGATACTCCAGTGAGAATAAATCCCAGTATAAACATGGTAGATATGCATATACACAATATAAATCATAAAGCATATTATCATGCATAAAATCAAAAACAATAGGTTCCATAGTCTATGAAATCAAATCAAAATATGCATGCAGTAACAATGGGTTCCATAATCTATGAAACCAAAACAAAATAAGCATGCAACTCAATTCAATTCATATCTTGACTCGACTAGACTCTAACTCTAGGGATCCCGGTGTGAATAAGACGTCGTTGTCTGTCACCTACCCTCCCAATCAGGGTGACGGTACGTCTTATTCCTAGACTTCGGTCCTGTCTGTATCGAATGTCTACAATCGGAGTGACTCTGATCCGAAACGTCGATACCACCGAACGTCTAGTTTGGCAAGTCTGCCAATGAGTCTCCTATCTCAAATGTTTGAATATAAATCTATAAACAAGACATCATCATATCAAGAGATTTGAATATAAGTCTATAAACAAATCAAAATCATATCAAAAGATAAACAACAATTCTAGTATGTGATTTTGTTGGGAAACTCAAATTGAATCTCATTTGAGTTGTGTCATCCAAAAACAAAACATGAATTATACCTTTTTCTTCCCGGTCTGACGAAGACGAAGTCTTGTATTCCAATTTGTCCATACCCAGTCTGGCAATGACAATTGCATAAATACAATATCAGTATATAACTCAATTCAAAACCTGTTCTGATCAATACTCAAATCAATACATAATATGATCCATATCTGAACAAGTTACAATCGAAATAATTACTGAATCTGATCAATCTAAATCAACTGATGTTTCGACGGCATAACAATACAGTCTTGATAACCCCGTAAATCTCAACATCACAAAGATACTACCAGAATTCATAATCAGTAACAACACAACCCTGATATCAAATCTCAATCAATTCAACTCTGAAAATCATAACAATTGTATAACAAGTCTATTCTTTAATCTGATTTCAATTATAAAATGTCTACTATAATAGAAACACCATATCTGACTCATATTCAATTCTGACAATATCCTAAATTCAAGTCATGTCTAAACGTAACAAAACTTACACCCAGTTGTAGCTTGTGTCGATAGGAACTCAGTACTGAAGTCGAATTCAAAATTCGACGGACAGATCGCTCGTAAATCGCAATAATACTTTTCGAAGAAAACTTGAAATCTCCCGAGCTTCATCTCACGTTTCTTTCCGTTTTAATCTGAAGGATTTGCATGTATATATATATATACACGTCACATAGGTAGGAGGCAAGTGGCTTGTTCTCGTTTTGCATGATTCGCGCTCGGGCGGTCATGAATTTCCGCTCGGGTGCATGTTCGGCGCTCGGGCGGTTAAAACTTACCGCTCGGGCGTGGCAGTTTCTGTCGAGATACTCGGCTAAACATCTCCTAGCGCTCGGGCGGTAATATTCTACCGCTTGGGCGCCAAAAATTCTGTCCAAGAAGTAAAATTAGCGCTCGAGCGGTTCTTTTCTACCGTTTGGGCGCGAGATGTTCGGTCCAACATCTGGAGATGTTCGGTCCAACATCTCTTCTCGAGATGTTCTGTCCAACATCTAGAGATGTTCGGTCCAACATCTTGGCTAATAATGTAACGATGCCCTGCTTCTTCATTAGAGTTCCAATAAGCTTAATTCTGTCAATTAATCAACGTCTGATTGCAGGAATTAAATCTCGGGCATTAAAATATTATTGGGGGAACTCATGGCGACCGTCCATTAAGGTTCAACATCGATGGGTAAGGCTTGACACGTGAAGATGAACGACATCATATTATTTGGTCCTAATCAAACGTGAGACAAAAGTTTACGTAAAGGGTTGCATTGTGATGCAATTGGAAACTACCTTTTCGGAATTGTGATTGGCTGATATTATTCGGGATCATAATTAGCTAATTGGACCTTACGTACCTACTGAGGAAAGGAGTTTCCCGTTTTCACTAGAGGTTAGTGAAAATGTCAAAATAGTGGGAGAGAAAATTTATAAAGTAAAGGTCCATACTTTATATCTTACTAAATATTTTAAAATAGTCATTAACATTTATCTGTTTTAATTTTCAGTACAAAATTTGACAATGTCTTCAATTCGCAATCTGCTTTCTTACATACTCGAAAAACACGTATTAACCAGACCTAATTACCTCACTTGGCTAAGAATCCTAAAAATCGTCTTGAACTCCGAAAAGATTGCATATACACTGACTGAGTCGCCCCCTGCTGAGGCTCCGACTAGCTGCACTCCTGAGGAATTGCAGACCTACAAGGATTGGTGTGACCATGACTTGAAGGCCAGGTGTTATATGCAGGCTTCTATGAATGATTAGCTGCAGAGGCGTTTTGAGGATGCAAAGAATACTGCTGACATTCATATGCACCTCAAGGAGCTCTTTGGAGCAGACTCGGCCTCTTAGGCATGCTACCGTCAAGGAGCTGATCACTATGCGCATGCGAGATGGGGCCTCGGTTCATGTGCATGGCCTGAAGATGATTGGGCTCGTGGACAAGTTCGTTGTCATGGATCTGATCTTGCCTTCGGAGTTGACCACCGACGTGTTGCTCTTATCGCTGCCTAGCTCATTTGATCCTTTTGTGGTGAACTTCAACATGAACAAGATGGAGCCGACCCTTGAGGAGTTTGTGAACATGCTTGTGGCCTTTGAGTCCACCACCAAGAAAGAGAAGCCGGTTCTTTTTGTGGGCTTTTCATCTGGTTCGAAGACCGGTCCACCTGGGAAGGGAAAGAACATTCTTTCCAACGTCCCAAGAAGAGCGTGCCCTTGAAGAGGCAGACTCCGGGTCCCGTAGTGGCAGCCACACCAGTGAAGGCTGACAAGACTGTTAACATCTGTCATCACTGCAAGAAGCCTGGACATTGGAGGCGTAACTACAGGGAATATCCTGCCGAGAAGAGTTCTGGAAACGGTATGTTCTATATCGAAGTAAACATTTCAATTAACTCTAATTCTTGGGTATTGGATACCGGCTGTGGCTCAAATCTCTGTAATGATTTGCAGGTGATGGGAAGAAGTAGGAGGCTCAGGGAAGGTGAGACCTTCTTGAGGATGGGCAATGGAGCAAGGGTTGCTGCCAAGGCCGTAGGAGATGTTTGCTTATATTTGAACAATGATTTTAAGTTATTTTTTAGAGACGTTTTGTTTGTACCTGACTTAGTAAAAAACATTATTTCCATTTCTATGTTAGATAAAGATGGATTTTCTTGTTTATTCAGCAAAGGTGTTTGCAATATTTACAAGAATGAATGTTTAATTGGTACTGGAGAACTTGAAAACGATCTATACACCTTAAAATTGAAAGATATTCCACTTAAAAATGTCCAAGCTATAACAACAACAAACAAGCGCAAACAAGATACTCTAAATTCGGCACAATTATGGCATGCTCGATTAGGACATATTTCCCTAAGAAGGATGAACAAGTTAGTGGGAGTAGGCATGTTTGATATGTCTGATATTAATGCTCTCAAGACTTGTGAATCCTGTCTAAAAGGAAAGATGACCAAGATTCCATTTAAGGGCCATGTGGAGCGAGCCAAAGGGTTATTGGATTTGATCCATATCGATGTGTGCGGTCCGCTTAGCATCACCACTAAGCATGGACGTGCCTACTTCATCACCTTTACCGATGAATTTTCGAGGTATGGGTACGTGTATTTGATGAAATACAAGTCTGAAACCTTTGAAAGGTTCAATGAATTCAGAAGTGAAGTAGAGAAGCAATTGGGACGAAGCATCAAGACACTTCGATCGGATCGAGGTGGTGAGTACTTGAGTGACGAGTTCCAAGAGTATCTTAGGGAGAATGGGATTCTCTCGCAGTGGACTCCGCCCGCTACACCGCAGTTGAATGGTGTTTCGGAGCGTCGTAACCGGACTTTGATGGACATGGTTCAGTCTATGATGAGGTTCACGGAGTTGCCGCCATCCTTTTGGCGATATGCGCTTGAGACAGCGGCACTGTTGTTGAACAATCCATTCAAAGGCAGTTGACAAGACACCATATGAGATATGGATGGGTAAGCCACCAAAATATTCTTATCTTAGAATATGGGGGTGCCCTGCTTATGTGAAGCAGGTAGTGGGAGATAAATTGGATAGTCGATCCATTTTATGTTACTTTGTGGGATATCCAAAGAATTCTGTTGGATATTACTTCTATCATCCCCAAGAAACAAAGGTGTTTGTTTCTAGGAATGCAACCTTTTTAGAAAAGGAATTTCTATCAGATAGAAAAGGCGAGATGATAGAACTCGAAGAGGTTCGAGAGACACCCACAATTATAGAACCCACACCCGAAGAGCCAAGAGAGGAGATACAAGCTCCTAGAAGATCCGAGAGAGTCTCGAGACCACCTATGAGGTATGGTCTGCTTCTTGAAGAGGGCCATGATGAGCCTAACCATGGATGTGATCCAAGGACCTTCAAGGAAGCAATATCTGATGCCGATTCATCCAAATGGCTTGAAGCGGTGGAATCTGAGATGAATTCCATGCATTCGAACCATGTGTGGAATCTCGTGGATCCACCTGAGGGAATTGTTCCCATAGGGTGTAAATGGATTTACAAGAGGAAACTTGGGGCGGATGGGAAGGTATTGACCTTCAAGGCACGATTGGTGGCAAAAGGATATACTCAAAGACAAGGAGTTGACTTTGAGGAAACCTTTTCTCCAGTTGCAATGTTCAAGTCCATAAGGATTTTGCTAGCCATAGCTGCATGGTATGACTATGAGATATGGCAGATGGATGTTAAGACAACATTTCTTATTGGGGATATTAAGGAAGAGATTTACATGTCTCAACCCGAAGGGTTTACATCTATCGGAAGTGAGCATATGGTATGCAAACTTCAAAGATCTATTTATGGTCTAAAGCAGTCATCTAGGAGTTGGAACCTCATATTCGAAAGTACAATCAAAGAGTTTGGTTTTGCTAAGAATCCTGAGGAACCCTGTGTGTATAATAAGGTCAGTGGGAGTGCTGTGACATTCTTGGTGTTGTATGTTGATGACATTATACTCATTGGGAATGATTTAGGAATGTTGCAATCAACTAAGATATGGTTAGCGAGTAAGTTCTCGATACAGAACTTGGGTGAAACATCTTTTGTATTGGGAATACAGATCTATAGAGATAAATCAAAAAGACTGCTTGGTCTCAACCAGTCCACATACATTGATAAAATCATGAAGCAGTTCTCGATGGATGAGTCCAAGAGAGGACATCTACCAATGTGTCATGGCGTGTCCCTATCCAAGTCTATGTCTCCCAAGACTGATGCAGAGATAGCGGCGATGACAAGCATTCCTTATGCATCTGCGATTGGTAGCATCATGTATGGGATGATATCTACGCGTCCTGACGTGGCTTTCGCACTAAGTGTAGTGAGTAGATATAAATCCAACCCTGATCTTCCACACTGGAAAGCTGTGAAAGATATCCTCAAGTATTTGAGAAGGACCAATAAGTTGTTCTTGTTCTATGGGGGTGGAGAACTAAAATTGGAAGGCTATACCGACTCTAGCTTCCAAAGCGATATCGATGACTCAAAGTCAACCTCTGGATTCATATTCATGCTCAATGGTGCTGATGTCTCTTGGAAGAGTTCCAAGCAAGACATTACAGCGGATTCCACCACTGAGGCAGAATATATTGCTGCATCAGCTGCAGCAAAGGAGGCTATTTGGATAAGGAATTTTGTCCAAGAGTTGGGCGTCATTCCTAATCGATTTGCTCTTGTCACGATGTTTTGTGACAACATGGGAGCCATTGCTCAAGCAAAGGAGCCCAGGTCTCATCAGAAGTCCAAACACGTATTGAGAAAGTACCACATCCTCATAGAGATCGTGGAAAGAGGAGATGTCACGATTGACAAAGTCAGCTCTGCAGATAATGTTGATGATCCACTAACTAAGCCTTTACCGGGACCATTGTTCGAGAAGCATCGCGAATCGATGGGTTTGAAGCATATGGGTAGTTGGCTCTAGTGCAAGTGGGAGATTATTAGAGTAGGTGCCCGTCGAGCCAAGTGTTGGCCAAGGGTTCATGATTAAACTCTATGTATGAACAGTCTTTATTTTAATAATATTTGAATTTATTGTTATGGCACTTCTTTATCTGTATACCCATGCTAGTTGCATAGATAAAGCCCTTGAATATACAAATAGTAGAAAGAATATGAGATGCTCATATGATGAGTATCAAACTCATATTTGTAATACTGTATATTCTAAACGGTTCCTAGTCGATTCAGCCGCCACTAAGAAGGATATAGGCCGCTCGAGTTCGAGACTAGTATCTGCGATGTGAGTACCATGTTTCATTGGTAGGGGACATTGTGATGTCCGAACATGCAGATAGGTCCTCCTTGTAGAGTGTACTGAACAACCCTCCATAAAAGGACTTTCCAAGTGGTTCTCACTTATCGAGTGGAAAAGTCCTAGTTTATGGTTGTACACCATTAGTCCTTATGACCCGGGACAACATTGAAACTCTATGTGCTAGAATTACACTTTGACTTGTTTACCGACTCTCATGGGGTCATCAGGTGGCAAGGTTGGGTGTTCTGTCGAAACATATAGGAGTCGATGCATTGTAGTCGGGGATTCACCGCTTACCTTCGGGTATGGATATCCTATGTGTTATCATGTGTATGTAGGTTGAAATCTCTGATCAGAGTATGGTGGTAATTATGAAAGGGGTTTCATAGATTACACCATCGATGCAACTACGACATGACACATAGTATCGATTCATTGACAACTCTCGATAAACCAATGGTTGTCGAATCGGTCGGGATATATGATTTGAAGGGACCGTACTGTACGCTAACCATAATTGAATGGTTCTTGCAGGCACTATCATTTGATACCTAGGGAATCATGTAAGTGATGCTGCTAGGCGTTTAACATGATTGGTTGGGTACTATCAGACTTGAGTTTTGACGTTCTTATTATCAAGGAGTTGATAAGTAAGAATGGAGCAATTGGGGTATGCTCGTATAAGGACATGTTTAGTCCGACATGGAGATGTGAACACACGGCTAATTGTATCAATGAACCATTGAGGGCCACACAAGTGCTAGATTTCTAGGTCCCGTTGAGAAATTATAATTGTTCAATGTATTGAACGGCTTATAAATGTGTTTATAAGCGTAAAGAAAAATAGAAGTATGACTTCTATGAGAGAAATACAACTTTTAATTTATGAATGTGTTCCTAAATTAAAAGTAGGCCAAGTGAATAATGTATTTGAAAATTGTGATTTTCATAAACATTATTATGGACTAAATTAAATTAATTCAAGTGTTGAATTAATTAAACACTAGTGGGTCTAATAGAGTCACTTGAATTAATTAAACACTAGTGGGTCTAATAGAGTCCAAATAATTAAATTAATTCAAGTGTAGAATTAATTAAATAACATTGGGCCTTGTAGAGCCCAATTGGAAATAATTATTTAACTATTGGGCTTGAGTAAAATCAAGTAAAGTCTAATTGGGCTCAAATATGTTTGAGACAATTAAAAAGTCCATGGGCCCTTTGTAATTGTTACAAGCCCACTAGGTTTTGCATGCTTGGGAGGTGAAGGGTTGTGGATTAATTTTGATTAAAATATTGCATGGCATGCAAGACAACTTTTTCACTTTTCCCACAACCAAGGCAACTCATCCCTCTCCCAATTCAACTCATGTTGGCCGAAATATTGAGGATGTTCTTTCCTTAATTTTCTCTCAATTTTGTGTTCTTCAAGTTGTTGAAAACAAAAACACTTCTCTTTGAAAAAGCCTTACATTTTCTAGTGTAAGTGTGAGGTGGATCTACAAAGTTGGTGGTGGGCCTCATTCTTGAAGGAAAGGAGGAGAGCTTGTAGAAGGTCTTGCCATACAAGAGCTTAGTTGCTTGACAACTAAGTTGGAGCCATTATCAACCTCAAGAGGTTGATACGTAAAACTTCTAAACACCCTATGAATGTCATAGTTTTTGTGTTTTTGTATATGCTACACCTAGTACATATGGTGGCCGAAACCTTTCTTCATGAAAAACAATTTTTTGAACTTCCGTTGCGCTTTCGGTCACCTAAAATCGATCCCTTTCGAACGTGTTGTGTAAAATCATATCGTGTCAAAACATGTCATCTCATGTCATCATATACGTATAATTTTCTTTCCATTGAATTCAGTTCAATAATTGTGACTTTCGTATCAGCTCTATCGATGGATCCATCTACGTATAACCACGGTAACAAGCGGCGGGGACATCAGCGACAACTTTACCCGTCCACTGAACCTTGGCCTCTGCTCATCATATCTCATGTCATCGTACACATATACATCGTCAGTCAGAATCAATTCTCATCCTTCAAAAAAAAAACTTCATCATATTCACCACTTATGAAAAATATACATATACATAACTTTTTTCTTAAAACCAAGCATGCACCATATTTGTCATAATTTCATAAAGATCATAAACGTGATGCGTAAACATTTAAAACATGATAAATTTGTGCTCAGGGCGCTGCCAGGACCCAAATTGACCATTTTACAACTGGACCTCTAAAATTGACCCGAAGCTTACCAAACTCCTTAAAACGTTCCAAAACATCTTAGAAGTATTTCTGAGACGTAAACTCGAGCTCAATACAAACTTAACCGAATCGTTTTAAAACTTGGACCGGGGTCCCGGTTTTAACCCGAATCAACTCGAAACCTAACCAAATTTCTCCCAGATTTTTACCACACCTAATGCACACATTTACAGCCCTTAAACCACCTAAACTCGTGCCTTAAAATTTTCCGACATACGCTACAAGCTGCTGGAATTCAGCACTTGCACAACTCGAGACCCTAGCTCAATGAACCCCCTTGGTTTCACTCCTAGCCTTCACCCAAAGGGATCAGTCCCTAACCAATCATGTCTAGACCACCCTAGGCTCCCCTTGGACCCAATGGAGTTGTGGCCCTAGCCCCATCCAGCCTACCCGCACACACGCTTGAGACACAAGCCTAACAAACCCAAGGCCTTCTCCTCTCTTGATCGGGTACATGCCATGCCCAGCCGTGTTCGCACCTTTCCAATCCCTAGCTCAGCCCCACCAGGGTCTGATCCAAGGTTAGGAAGGGTTCTCGCACTGCTAGATCATCCACATCTTCTGATCCGAACATCCCTCACCCTCGGCCACCAAGAACACCAACCCAAGCCTCAAAACCGCCTGCCCTTCTCAACATCAAGGATAGATCGCGGCTCCAGCATACATGACAAGATCTAAACCCATCCGTACAAACCCTTAACATCATGAATATGGCAGCCCACTGCACAACACAAGAAGAAACGTGAGTTGGTAAAGAAAAATGCAAAGATTTTAATAAAAATCGAAGCTTTACCAAGCTTTATGCTGAATCAAAATATCTATGCAAATAACACATATATCAGCAAGTATTTAGCATGTATGACGCATAAATGAAAGTACATGGCATGCCTTGATGTTGATATACTAGAAAACATGAAGAACCGCGCGAAGGGAAGGCACCAGGGGATTTTTATTGCAAGAACAAGCTATGGCCGATACTCTTCAGCTGCTGGGGGTGCTGAAACCAAGAGAAGAGAGTGGTTGAAGAGGGGTTGTCGGCTGATAGGATTTAGATTTAGGTTTAGTGGGTGATTAGGTATTTTTTAAATAGATAAAAATTTAGCTAATGGCCCTAACTTAATTAAAAGGATTTAAAATAGTTTTGAGTCCAGCAAGCTAAAAAATAGGCCCATCAAGTCCAAACACACACCCGAAAAATATTTTGTATTGGCAAGTTTTTGAAAATAATACCCGAACCCTCAAAAAGTTCCCCATTTCGATAAAATTTGTGCGCCCCTGAAAAATATGCTCTGGCGGGTAAAAATACTCAACGAAGCCCATTTCTTGAAAAATACATTTAAAACATCTTATATAAATTAATAAAATTAATCATGTAATAAAAATAATTTTCCTGAGAATTCACTGGTCTCCATTCTCCATTCGAGCGCGAAATGCATCTAGAAACCCTAATGAATGAACATTTAAAATTTCATGAAATAAATCATATCATGCAGTAATTATGCATAAAATGCATAAAAATAATTAAAAACATAATGTAAATAAAATCCTAGGTTGCATACATTGAGGTTACGCGAATTAAATTCCTAGACCTTACAACTCTCCCCCCTTAAATAAAATTTCGTCCTTGAAATTTAGAACATACCGAATAACTCAGGGTAGCTACTCCTCATCTCGGTCTCGGTCTCGGTCTTGGTCTCGGTCTCGGTCTCCCACGTGGCCTCCTCCTTGGAATGATTCAGCCACTTGACCTTGACCATCTGGATCACCTTATTCCGGTGCCTCTTCTCTTGTCTGTCCAAAATCTGGGTGGGTTTCTCCTCGAAAGACAGGTGCGGTGTCAACTGAAGTGGCTCAAAGTTAAGCACATGCGAAGGATTTGACATGTACTTCCGCAGCATGGAGACGTGGAACACATTATGAACTCCCGCCAGATTCGGTGGTAATGCAAATCTGTATGCAAGTGTCCCAACTCTCTCTAGGATCTCGAATGGTCCGATGAATCTAGGGCTAAGCTTGCCCTTCTCTCCGAACCTCATCACGCCCTTCATCGGTGAGACCTTCACGAAGACATGATCCCCAACTGTGAACTCAAGATCTCGTCGCCTATGATATGCATAACTCTTCTGAAGGCTCTGTGTAGTCTTCATCCTGTCTCGAATCCTGGCTACTAACTCTGTTGTCTTCCTGACAATGTCCGAACCCAACTATGCTTGCTCTCCTATCTCATCCCAATAGACTGGTGACCTACACTTCCTCCCGTAAAGTGCCTCGTATGGAGCCTTACCTATCGATGCGTGGTAACTGTTGTATGTGAACTCCGCAAGAGGTAACTTTGGCTCCCAGCTGCTTGGAAGTCGATCATGCAAGCTCGGAGTAGGTCCTCTAGAATCTAGATCACCCTCTCTAACTGTCCGTCTGTCTGAGGATGAAAAGAAGTACTGAATAGTAGCTTTGTACCCAACGCCTGATGGAGACTCTTCCAGAATGCATACGTGAATCACGGATCCCTGTCTGACACGATGGACACTAGAATCCCGTGCAGTCTGGCTATCTCTCTGATGTACATGAGCTCTAGGTACTGAGTCATGGTGAACGACTTCTTGATCGGTAAGAAATGAGCTGATTTAATGAGCCGATCGACAATCACCCAATTGGCATTCAATATTCCGGTAGTCCTTGGAATCCATGTCACAAAATCCATAGTAATGTTATCTCATTTTGACTCGGGAATAAGGAGTGGTCTCACCATCCCTGCATGTCTCTGATGCTCTGCCTTGACCTGTTGACAATTCAAACACTCGGAGACGAATCGAATAATATCTCGCTTAATGCCCGGTCACAAATACAGAGTCTTTAGATCCTTATACATCTTTGTTCTCCCTGGATGGATGGAGTACGCGACGTTGTAGGCCTCGCTCAAGATATCTGCTCGAATGGAATCACTATCAAGAACCCACAGACGGTCCCCTATATCTGACTATGTCGTCCACAACTGTATACAGTCTCGGGCAAATATCAATGATGCTAGCTCGATATCATGAATCGGGTAGTTTTTCTCATTAACCTTCAGCTGTCTGGACGCGTAGTCTATAACTCTGTCCCACTGCATCAGAACCACACCCAAACCAAGTTTTGATGCATCTGTATAAACCATAAACTCTCCCTGCCCTGATGGCATAGCTAGTACTGGTGCAGTGGTCAACGCTAGCTTCAGTCTGTCAATGCTCTCCTGACACTTAGGTTCCCTGATAAACCTGACATTCTTCTTCGTCAAGGCGGTCATAGGCAACGCAATAGAAGAGAAGCTGTGAATGAACTTCCTGTAATAGGCTGCCAATCCCAAGAAACTACGGATATCTGTCACGCTCTTAGGAACTGGCCAATCTATGACTGCTTCTACTTCGCTGGGGTAGACCTTTATGCCATCCTGAGATACAATGTGGCCCAAGAATTTCATCCTTTCAAGCCAGAGATTGGTCATCCTATCAAGCCAGAACTCACACTTACTGAACTTAACATACAGTCGTCTGTCCTGTAGATTCTGCAAGATTGTCCTCAGGTGCTGACTGTGCTCCTCCCTGCTCTTCAAATAGATCAGGATATTTTCAATGAAGACTATGACGAACTGATCTAAGTATGGCTGAAACACGCGATTCATGGGATCCATGAAAATCATTGGCGCGTTCGTCAGGCCTAAATGCATCACCATAAACTGATAGTGCCCATAGCGCATCCGGAAGGCTGTCTTATGCACATCGCTCTCTCTCACCTTCAGGTGATGGTATCCGGATTGGAGGTCTATCTTCGAGAATATTGATGCTCCCTGAAGCTTATCAAAAAATACACGATCAGCGGCGATAAATAATTATTTTTAACTGTGACTCTATTCAGCTCCCTGTAGTCAATGCACAGTCGCATGCTGGCATCCTTCTTCTTGACAAATAGTATTGGCGCGCCCCATGGAGAAAAGCTAGGGCGAATGAATCTCTTATCTAGCAAATCATGTATCTGATCTTTAGAATCTTTTATCTCGGTAGGTGCTAGACGGTAGGGTGCCTTAGAGATCGGCATTGTCCCTGGAATGATCTCAATAGAAAAGACCACCTCTCTGTCTGGTGGAATGCCTGAGACATCATCAGGGAAAACACTGGAGAACTCTCTGACCACATCAACGTCCTCTAGCCTCTGACTGGCTCAGACACTGATACGATACTGGCCAAAAACACCTGGCAGCCTCTCCTCAAAAGCTTACTTGCACACAAGCAGGAAATGACGTACAGCATCTGCTGATGCCTAGCTGCCTCAAAAACAAATGGCTTCCCACTAGGAGGTCTGACAGACACTAACCTCTATCGAAAATCTATGACTGCACCATGAGAAGATAGCCAGTCCATGCCCAAGATGATGTCAAACTCTGGTAATGGTAGCACTATCAAATCTGTGTGCACCGTATACTTCTGTAACCGCAGCTCCAATATCTTCACCATCTGAGAAGTAAATATATGATCCCCATATGGGATCGATACTTTGAACCCTGAATCCATCGTTACTATTATGATTCCTAGTCGCTTGACGAAGGATTCAGATATAAACAAATGCGTAGCCCTTGAATCTAGCAATGCATGTGTGGCTACACCTGCAATAGATATCATCCATGTGACAAAACATACCATCAAATCTAATAGTGTTGAACTTAAGGAATTTCTTACCGAAAATTAACCCAAAATCCTTGAAAAATCACTGAATTAACCCAAACATTGATTCCAAAAATTCAAAATTTAATCATCAGAAAATCGAAAATTTCAAATTAGCCACTTATGGTTTCGAAAATTGCACTTGGGTCCTTCAAATTTTTGAAATTACCATATGACCCTTTCTCAATTTCAAATTCAAATCCCAAAATTCTTTATTTTAGCAATTAGGTCCTCAAATTATCGGTTATTACAAATAGGTCCCTAAAATTCTCAAATCAAACAATTAAATTCTTCAAACCAAATAGGTAGAGCATGCATCCTAATTCCTTCTATGTTATCAATCTCAAAATTTAATCCTCATGCAAGCATAAAATCCATGAAATTATGCAATAAAGGGAAATCTTAAACAACAAGGTTACCAGTAATCAATGTCGAGTCTGACTCTGCCTCAGCCTCCTCGGCTAGTAGTGGGGCCCTTTCTCCTAGGTCAATCCGCTTCTTTATGGCCCTCATGTCCGCAAAAGAAGCATTTAAAAGTTCCCCACCTACACTCGCCGGAATGGAACCTACTGCACTGAGGGCATGGCTGCCTGTCATCTGGCATAGGCGCCATGGGCGCCTGAGGAGGTCTCTGCTACGACTGTTGTGGCCTCCTAAACTGCCCTTGGGGCTTCTGCTGCCCAAGCTGCCTCGGCGGCCCTGAGAACTGCTTCTTCTGAGGCTGGGAGCTGGACTGAGGCTGATGCCTCTTCTTCTGCATCTCAAATCTATTTCTCGCAGTGCCTGCTCTGCCAGAAAAGCGCAGGCAGTGAATCATAACCTACTGGCCACATCAGCATGACGTCCCGACGAATGGTGGGTCTCAGTCCATCTAAGAAATGCCTCAGCTTCTGGGCGGCATCTCCGGCTATCATGGGTACAAAATGGAAGCTCCTGTCAAACTTGCGGATAAAATCCGCCACAGATAAGTCCCCCTCCCGAAGACTCATGAACTCCCTCGTCAGGCTGCCCCTGACGTCAGCTTGGAAATATTTCCTGAAGAACATCTCCCTAAACCTGGTCCAAGTGAGATTAGCCACATCAAATGCATGTGCATCTCCCTCCCACCACAGTGACATGTTATCCCTCAGCATATAAATGGCGCACCTGGCCCGATCTCCATCCCTCATATATAGGTGCTCAAAGTGACTCCAGATACCTAATCCATCCCTCTGCCACAAATGGATCGGGTCTACCCCCGAACTTCTTTGGGTCAAGCTGGCGGAACTGCTCAAAAACATTTTTCTGCTGACGGGGTACGTGTTGGGCCTGCTCCATGAGCCTTTCTATCCCCTCAAGTACTCGGCCAGTTGGGTCCCCTGGCGGTGGTGGTGGAGGTTCTCTGCCTCCTCCAGGAATCTCATCATGCCTAACTGTATTGGGAGCACGTCTAGAAGGAATATCTGAATACAGTCCAATTTATAACTGTAACCCATCATGCAATTAATCTAGTTTTTAAAATAATAAATCTTTAAATCGCAAAAGCCGTTAAACATATATTGTAGATCATCATAAAGCGTAAATCATGTAATCAACCAGGCGATAACAGTAAATCATTTAAAACATAAAAGCTTACAGACTTGAGGTTTGAAAACTGAGCGGCAGAGGCTGGCGGTGGCACAACCTATAAAAGACCCTTGCTATGATACCAACTGTAACATCTGCTCATATAAAAAAGCGGAAATATGTTTAATATTTTTTTGAATGATGGAAATTGGTTGTGACTGACGATGTATAAGTATACGATGACATGAGATATGATGAGCTGAGGCGAAGGCTTAGTGGACGGGTAATGTTGTCGCTGATGTCCCCCCCGTCCGGTACCATGGTTATACGTAGATGGATCCACCGATAGAGCTGATACGAAAGTCACAACTAATGAATTGAATTCAATTGAAAGAAAATGTATACGTATATGATGACATGAGAAGGCATGTTTTGATACAATATGATTTTACAGGACACGTTTATGTTCATGCTTTTAAGTTCACGAAATATATGTTGAGTATGTTATTTTTCACTGTTGTGTGCCATGTATATGTACTTGGTATTTCTAGTACAGGTGTGTTGAGTCTTTAGACTCACTAGACATGTGTGATGCAGGTGAGCTTGATGGTGAGGGGACTGGAGGTGCCGAACTCTGAGTAGGCAGACCTGGTGCGGTGACACGACCCAAGGACCACATGTTTTCTGCATTATGATTTATGAGATTTGAGAGGAGATGAACATTTTCGTACCTTGATAATTTTAAGATTTTTATTCATTTATGTTTACGTAGGATTTTGGATATTTTAAACTGCACTATTTTTACTGTAAAATATTTACGATTAGTTTTAAATGTTATTTAGAAAAAGTTTCGCACTTTTAAATGAGTAGATGTTACAGTCCTATAATATAAAAATAGTAGAAATAATATGAGATGCTCATATGATGAGTATCATGAAACTCATATTTGGAATACTGTATATTATAAACAGTTCCTAGTCAATTCAACCGCCGTTAAGAAGGATAAAGGTCACTCGAGTTGGAAACTAGTTTCTGCGATGCGAGTATCATGGTTCATTGGTAGGGGACATTGTGATGTCCGAGCATGCAGATAGGTGCTCCTTGTAGAGTGCACCGAACAACTCTCCATAAAGGACTTTCTAAGTGGTTCTCACTTATCGAGTGGAAACATCCTATTTTATTTTGAATTGTTTACCGACTCTTATGGGGTCATCAGATGGCAAGGTTGGGTGTTTTGTCGAAACATATATGAGTCGATGCATTGTAGTCGGGGATTCCCCGCCTGCCTTCGGGTATGGATATCATATGTGATCTCATGTGTGTAGTTTGAAATCTCTGATCAGAGTGTTGGTGGTAATTATGAAAGGAGTTTTATAGATTACGACATCGATGCAACTACGACATGGCACATAGTATCATTCTTTGGCAACTCTCGATATACCAATAGTTGTCGAATCAATCGGGATATATGAGATGGTGTGACCGTATTGTACGCTAACCATAATGGAATGGTTCTTACATGCACTATCATTTGATACCTACGGAATAATGTAAGTGATGCTGCTAGGCGTTTAACAAGATTGGTTGGGTAATATCAGACTTGAGTTCTGACGTTCTTATTATCAAGCAGTTGATAAGTAACAATGGAGCAACTGGGCTATACTCGAATAAGGACATGTTTAGTCCCGAATCATATTGAAATGGGAAATCACTGCTAGATGTATCATTGAACCATTGAGGGTTACACAAGTGCTAACTTTCTAGATCTCGTTGTGAAGAAAAATAGTTCAATGTGTTGAACAGATTATAAAGGAGTTCATAAGCGCAAAGAAAAATATAATTATGACTTTTATAAGAGGATAATGAGGAATGTAACTTTTAATTTGAGGAAGTGTTTCTAAATTAAAAGATGGCTCAAATAAATAATGTATTGGAAAATTTTGATTTTCATAAACATTATTATGGACTAAATGAAATTAACTCAAATATTGAATTAATTAAACACTACTGGACCTAGTAGAGCCCAAATAATTAAATTAATTCAAGTGTTGAATTAATTAAATAACACTGTGTCTTGTAGAGCCCAATAAGAAATAATAATTCAACTAGTGGGCTTGAGTAAATTCAAGCAAAGTTTAATTGGTTTCAAATGTGTTTGAGATATTTAAATAAAAGTGCATGGGCTTTGTAATTGTTACATGCCCAAATAAATTGCATGCTTGGGAGGTGAAGGGTTGGAGGCAACTTTTTCAATAAACAAGGCATGGCATGCACATGCACTTTTTACCTTTTTCAAGCACCAAGAATTTTTTCTCTTCTCTCCTCAAACATCACCTTGGCCGAAAATTATATCATTTTTTTGTAACGAACCGTACTTGTACAACTTAAAATTTGCGAAAAAATTAAAAATTTTCTTGAATACGAAAATAAAATCAATACGGTCGTCACTACATCATCCATTCACCAATAAAAATCTTGTTAAAAGAAAAGCTTGCTCAAAATATCTCGCGTCAAACATAAAATCAGAGTATTTTAAACTTGCATAAAAATATTAAAACAGCGTGGGCGGTACTCGGGTCTAGCCTCCCGCTCAGTCCAAGCCTGCTCCTTGGTCCCCATCTCCTGTCTCCTCATATACATCCTCACCTGCATCGATCAAGTCTAGTGAGTCTAAAGACTCAACACGTATAAACTGAGAATAGCAAGTAATACGTAATAAAATCGCATGAAACTTTAAAATAGAACATAATACATGAAGCTTGGATTTGAAATGAGCTTGAACTTGCATACATACATAGATGTGCCATAACTTAAAAGCTTTCATAAACATGCTTGCATATTTGATCATACTTAAACATACATGACTTCATTTTGCATAGAGGAATGTTTCAAAGCAAGTGACCCATACATAATAAACGCCTGATTAGACAAACCACAATACTGGGCTGACAGGGACGCATCCACTGCCACATACATGAGATCCCCGTTCATAATTTAACGGGCTGGTTGGTCCCCGTTCATAATTTAACGCTTTCCAATCACGATCTAACCCGTTCATAATTTAACGTGGTGGAGAGGTCCTCGGCTACGTTCACCGACTTCCAAACCCATTCATAATTTGGTCACAAGACAATTAGCATACATCAAAAACTTAAAATATTTTCTTGCACGTCAACATACTTACTTGGCGTTGAGGGATTCGTTGGATATCATTTGGGGCCGCTGCTGCACACTAACATGAATTTCAACACTTATCTAGCATAACTTAGACGTAGGTACTCGAGCTCACCACCGAAGAGCATAAATAGCTTATGACATTCTAGATCACTCGGGACTTGACCTCGTTAAATTATCGTGCTAATCCACGACATTGAACCCCGAACAATCTCTAAAAGATGTGTGCACATTTCCCAACAATAAAAGACACGCACTTACTATTAAAACTTGAAAAGAAGCAGGAACCAAATATTTGGACAGAAGGGGTGGCACTCGGGCGGTGAAACTTTACCGCTCGGGTGCCAGGGTCTGCGCTCGGGCAGTAACAAACTTCCGCTCGGGTGCCAAGGTTACGGGGAAAAAACACTCGGACAGAAAGAATGGCGCTCGGGCGGCAAAAAGTTACCGCTCAGGGCCAAACGAACTCGACTCCGCGACTTAAAACTTATACTCTCCAATTTCGATTACACATGCCGTGATCAATGCCTCGAGACTCATCCTAGGACGCTATGATCCATACTCGACACCACAAAAATTTCCCAAACGTCGCACTCCCAACGAGCAACAAATTCGTAAACTCAAATTTTTGACATCAAAATACTTCCTACGGCTTCTAGTGTATTCGAGTGCCTATCGACACTAAACGACACATCAAATGACAACCCATCATCATACTAAGCATACCTAGATGCAGCAACAATCACCTGTCGATTCCCAACGAAGCCTGCAACAATAAAATCTCGAGAACACATCTATGCATAATTTTCTGAAAATGATGTTTGAGCAGTCCCACAAAAAACGTCATAACACACTCAATTTTTATCCAAATATTTCGATTTTTATATCAGCTCGAAGGTATCAAAAAGTTCTACATTTTTCACGTTGAAGGTTTTCTCAGATTCGCGACCGAAAATTCGCAGTTTTAAGAAGAACAGTAAAACGTGATTTAGATCTAAAAATTTTCCTTCAAAATCGATCCCAACGATTAACCGCTCAAACTATGAACATCATACATAAATTTTTACGCATAAAACAACGCACACATAATAAGACATGATCGACGCAGCAAAAGAGAGATTATACGTGCCTTTGATGATAAACGTTACCGAAACGTCGATACCGAAGTGGAGAAGGAAGCGAGGTCGATCCGGGACGACGGTGGCTCGATTATCTTGAAATAAAGTTGCCGAAAACTTGCTGGAAATTAAAGGGGAAGGGGGCGGCTGCTTGTTCTCTCAAGAACCCTAGGTTTTCTCTCTTAAAAATTCTGAAAATGAATGTGTAGATGTGTTGTGTGTTTTAGTGTGTGTAAAAACATGTAAGTGTGTGTGAGTGTGTGTAACGTGAGTGTGTTTTTAATTAGGAGAATTTAGTGCTAAATTAACTAAATTAAATACTAATCAAAAGTTAACACGCACTAATTTAATCAAACTCCCCATTTAAAAATGATTACACACTAATTTTAAAAGTCCTAAACTCTTAAATTACTAATTACATGAATAAGGCTTTAAAATGCTAAAACTAAATAAATTATTTAAAACGCCTCTTTCTTAACTTAAAATAAAATACAATCTTTTGAAATTGCCAAAAATCGTCACCGGGTCTTTTCTTCAATCCCGCCTCGGATAATCGCCTGAAACATGAAACTCGAAAAAAAAACATTTTAACGTGCATCACATAAACATGAATAAGTTAAAATAATGTATTTTCATAAATTATGCATGGCTAACACTCATTTAAAATTAATTAAACGATTTAATTATTAAATGAATGCATGGGTTATACGCGTACTGAATTTGGGCACTACATTTTTTTTCTTCAATTTTTGCTTCTTCATTTGGTTGAGGATTGCACAAAATTATCAATGCAAAATACTCTAATTTTTCTGGTACAAAAATAGAGTGGATCTTCCTAGTTGGTGGTAGACCTAATTTGAAGGAAAGAATCCATAATAGCAAGGTGTGCTCTTGGAAATCTTGTAAATTGTCTACCCTCAAGAGCTAATTTTTTTACAACTTAGTTGGAGCCAAAACATCAATTCTTGTGATTGATAGGTAAATTTATAAACACTTTATGTATGACATTTGTGTTTATTTGTTATTTGCTACACAATATTGTGGGGTGCTCGGTTTTTTTATGGTAAAACATCTTTTTCAAACTTTCATTTCGCTTCCGGACACCGTAACCGATCCCCTTTCATTTTACATTCTTAGAACACGAGCGATTGCAGCTCATTGAGAATATTGTGTTTGAAGTCGCATGTGCCTAGAACCGATCTCATCATATGAATATCAATTTTATGATTATAAATATATTGGTTTAGTTGACTTATTGTGCCTCCAATCAACTATTAAAATCACTTATTTTGATAATAAATACGTCACATTTTTGGAATATCTAAAATGTTGTATATATTATGTCAACTGATAATATGTTTTATGCGAAAAATGCATTAGAGTAAATGTCTTGAAGAGATTGTAAATGTGTTGGTAATCAATTGGATCTTATAATCAAATATTTTGAACAATGAGATTTTTATGACAGAATTTCATATTTGTTATTCTTGTAAAACAATATTTCTAATATTGAGGGGAGGAAATATAACCTAAAAGAATAATTTTATATCGATCCCAATATAATATAAGGTAAACATGAAGTTCAAACTTTAAATATCAAAATAAGTTATTTTATCTTGTGTATAAGATCGATTATATTGTTTAGCTTCATTAATTTCGAGTTGAACAATGTATACAACTCAAACAACCCCTTTAAAGAAAATGATTAAATGTCTCAATGTCAAAAAGATAATGGAAGCTAGTCGTTATGAAAGAAATTGATGTCTTGCAGGACAATATCTTAAGTTACTGGCAAGTAAATATAAAAGATGCTAAAAGCATGACCGACCAAATATTTTAATGAATCCAATTTGGATGATGTTATTCATGAAGAATAACAAGCATATTATATGATGAGATTTCATATATTATTTGGGATCAAAATGATATAATTATTAACATGCTTTTGCTATAATGCAAAACGATAATTATCTTGAAATACAATTTATAGAGATTTTCAATGACAAATGATTGATAAATAGACATGTGACATATGAGCACACTTTATCTCAAAGCTTCTAACCCAAAGTTGGTTATAAGAAAATATTTTCAGTTGTCATAGACGAGTTGACTTGACAATGATATATAGAAAAATCCTCGTAGAATTTGAGGTGCCAAATAGAATTAGATCCAACATCCAAAATTGTCATTTCATATAGAAACATGTCATTATAAAGATTAAGATAATTCTAGTACATGTCACATACTCGACTTAGTATTCTTGAAAAGTTTGCTAAAAATGATCAAGTATTTGAAATATATATTTGCAATGATATAATTGAAAAGAAAAAATTATTTTTTGAATTATGGATTGAACATTTCCTAAAAGGAATATTTGTTCATAAGTTATAGTACGCGAAAAGAGACAATAAAATATTTGTTAATAAAATATTATTCCCAAGAACTTTTGTGTATGACAAAAACAAGTCAGCTCGAAAACAGCTGCGGTTCGTATATGAGATATGCATCAGTTCAACCGCTCTGCTCATCAACTGAAATATCTTCCTAACTAGCTAGAGGTCAAAGAAATCTCAACCGCTTACTTCGGACCATTAGCAGATCCAGCTTGGACTTTAATGATTCTCAGAACCGGATCATTAAAGAGAAACTATTTATTGCTCAAAGACATTCTCTGACCGGCTTGGTACATTCAAGGTATTACACCGCCTTGAAGTCAACGTATTAATTCATCAGTTCCAAGAATGATCTGCATTTATATCTTTATCCCAGAAATGGTAGACCAATTATAGACTTCAAAGTTCTAATTAAAGAAGACAGTTACCATAAAAGGAACTCCTCAGGTAAGCGCTTCAGAACTACGCTGACCAAAAGGAACATTAAATTCTTTTACGAAAGATCATTTAATGCTCATAAAGTCGACAGTAATACATATGTTCAGTGGATCAGGTTAACGTTGATGCATCCTTTCCGGTCATTAAGAAGATCAAGTATATATTAACGGAAGAGTGTGCTAGCTCAGACCACCTCTGGATCTACAGCTAAAAAATCTCGTTGCTAGCATACACAAAGATCTTAGAGCGCTATCACAACTTTATATACTTCATCGCTCTCTCAGCATGCTTTAAAACATCGTCACATTCGATCTTCTAAAGATCAATTTCGTGCTACTCAAAACAAACTGAATTGTTCATTTCAGTAACCTTTTGGTTATTTGATTTAGTCTCAGTTTCTGGTGAACTAAGTTTTTAAAAATCCAGTAGTGTAAAGTGATCGCTAAGAGTTCCAAAACAGGCAGTGTGATAAGTCCTGATTGGAGTGGGCTATTGCAAAAAGTTTGTATAACCAAAGTCTTTTATTGGAAACCTTCCTAAGAAGGAAGAAGGGGTGACATAGGAGTATTCATTCTCCGAACATCCATAAAAACCATAGTGTCACTTTACTTATCGCAAGCATTTTCTTTGTTTCTAACTGTTGAATAAGCATGTTAACGTGTTGAATTTTCTATTGGAAATTGTGAACCGTCTTCCGCACTAAATAGTGGTTCACATTTCCAACCGTTTGAGAATAATTCTTTCCACCGCCTAAAAATGGTCGAATCCAACATTTTAAACGAGAAAATTTTAAAGAGTTCATTCACCCCTCCCTCCTCTAAACTCTTTCCCGATCCTAACAAGTGATATCAGAGTGGGGTTTTCTCAAACACTTATATTTTTTAACACTCATGGCTTCTTTCAATAAAATTCTGATTTTCTCTAAAGAAGATTATGATGATTGGAAAATTCGTATGCAGGTACATCTAGTAGCCCAAGATGATGATATGTGGTATATTATCACTGCTGGGCTGATGAAAATCTTGAAAGTTAACACAGCTGCCGCTACAATCGAAGGTGCTACTCAAATGGTAGAAAAGCACATATCTGAATGGACAGCTGAAAACAAAAAGAAGGAAAATCTGAATAATGTTGCAAAAGACATCCTTTACAAGACTCTAGACAAAAATATGTTTGCCAAAATCAAAACTTGCACTACTGCTAACGAAATATGGGAAAAACTCACTCAATTATGTGAAGGCAACGAGCAGACAAAAGAAAACAAGTTAATTGTCGCCATTCAGAAGTTTGACAATTCGAAAATGAATACAGGAGAAACTCTAACAGAATTTGATGAACGGTTTAGCGGTATTATCATCGAACTCATTTCATTAGGGAAAGATTATTCTAACCGTGAAATTTCCTTAAAGGTTATGCGAGCTCTTCCCAGAGAATGGGACGTAAAGACGATAGGAATGCAAGAATCCAAAGATCTAAACAAGCTGGAACTTCATGACCTCTTCGCCGACCTTAAAGCGTATGAGTTCGAACTTGGGATACGAACTGAAGAAGAACCATCCACCTCTCAAAAACAAAGGCATTGGCAGCTACCACAGTGACTCTTCCGGTCGAAGAGTCCACAAGTAAGAAATCGGCCGAGCAATTAAGCAATGAAGCCATGTCTTTATTCGTTAAAAAAATTAGTAAATTCATGCGTAAGAATCAATCACAAATGAATAAACCTCACTTCAACAAGGACCATAATGATGATGGTCAAGCTTGTTTTAACTGTGGAAAGAAAGGAAACTTTATTGCAGAATGGAACAGGCCAAGAAAGATGAAAAGAAATCAAGTGATAGAAGACGAGTTAAAGACAACAAAAGATTCATCAAAAAGAAGAGTCAGCAAGTCTTAGTTGCAGAAGAAGATAAAGGCAAATGGGCTGAATCAGAATCCGAAAAATCTATTTCTGAAGAATCTTCAAGTGAAAGCGAAGATGAGAAAGTAGAGTGTCTCATGGCCAAAGAAGATCAAGAATCTACTGATGAATTGGTATTAGACTTTACCTCTGATGAATTTACACGAGAAGATCTTGTCACCGCACTTCACGACATGATAAATGAGTTTAAGAGGCTATCACAGCAGTTCAATGAAGCCAAAACAGAAAAACAAAACTTGGAAAACAAGTTAACTCTCTCTAGCTGTTCGCAGCAAAAAGAGGTTAATAGTTTGAGAGTAAAGTTAAGTCTGCTAATTGCTGAGAACGATGACCTGCGAAGATTGTTCCATGCTATTTTGAAATAAAACAAACGGTTGATAATACAATCAAGACATGGAACAAGTCCTCTGTTTCTCTTAACAAGATGCATGAAATGCAGAAACCAGCCGGAGACAGAACTGGATTAGTTTATAGCGTTAATGAATTCATTACTTCTGAAGCATCAACCCAACCGCTACTAGAAAAAGACAGTTTAAAACCAATTAAAATTTTCAAATCTAGTATGGTATATGAACATGATAAGACTGAAGATCAAAGCATTCATAATGCAAATCTTGAAAATAACATAAGGCGACATGGTTTAGGATACTTTGAAACTGAGAATGCTAAAACCAACCGATCATGGCTTAGACGCAGACCAAATACAACCGCTCACAACGGTTTAGATTGGACCAGCAAAAAGTCAGGGTCAACTGGAAATCATTCAAAAACTAGACCTAACCATTACCACAACAGCCGACCTGTTCAAACGAGATATCGATTGAGTGACAATGACATACGGTCGAAACAACATACTGGAAAAGAAAAAGCACTGCATACACCACTTGATTATGCACACAACAACACCTACTTTAGGACACATCATGAAAAATCCTTCAGGATAATTCAAGTGTGGATCCCTAAAGGGCTGATAAACTCAGGACCCAAATAGAAAAGGGTACCAATCTCTTATTTCAATAATGACAGGAAACAAAGAAAAAGGAGCTAGAAGAATCCATCTGGTTCTTGGATAGGGACTGCGCTAGACATATGACTGGAAACAAAGATCTTTTATCAGAAATAGTCAACTACAAAGGTCCAACAATCACCTTTGGTGATTAATTCTAAAGGTAGAACTGTGGGTAAAAGTAAGATTATCCACGGAAAAGTTATCATTAAAGAAGTACTTCTTGAAGAAAATCTATGTTATAACTTGATAAGCATAAGCCAACTATGTGAAAAGGGTTACACCGTTGAGTTTCAAAAACTCTTATGCACTGTTAAAACCTCAGCTGGTAATATCATGTTAACTGGTCATAGAGATCAAAATACATATAAAGTCAAATGGAATGATGATTATCTTAATGCACCTATGCTTTATTGCTTTGAATGGAAATAAAAATTGGCTTTGGCATAAACGACTCAACCATCTTAACTTTAAATCCATTGCTATTATTAGCAGACTTAAACTTGTATCTGGTTTTCCTAACATTGACTTTGCCAAAGGTAGAATTCGTAATGCCTGTCAATTAGGAAAACAAGTTTGCTCTACATTAAAAAGCAAAGGAAGAAACTCATCAGCAAGATGTCTGGAACTTCTTCATATGGATTTATTTGGACCAATACCCGTAACGAGCTAAGGGGGAAAGAAATACACTCTCGTAGTAATTGATGATTTCTCCAGATTTACATGGGTCACATTTCTAAACTCGAAAGATCAAACAACCGATCAACTAATCAAGCAGCTCAAAAGACTTCAGAACGAGAAAAGCGAAGCAATTGACAGAATCAGGAGTGACAGAGGATCTGAATTTCTAAACCAATTCATGTCATCCTATCTTGAAGATCATGGAATTAAGCATGAATTATCAGCGGCTAGATCATCGCAACAGAACGGAGTTGCTGAAAGCAGAAACTGCACATTAAAGGAAACAGCTAGAACTATGCTTGCCGAATCTAATATTTCACAAAGGTTTTGGGCAGAAGCTATTAACAATGCCAGTTATACTCAAAACTGGTCCATGATCAATCAAAATCATGAAAATACTCCATATGAGATTTGGACCGGCAAACAACCAGAAGTTGGATACTTTCGCGTCTTTGGTTGTAAGTGTTTTATTCATATAAATGGAAAAACACATCTCACTGCATTTGATGTAAAAGCTGAAAATGGTATCTTTTTAGGATATTCAGCAGTGAGCAAAGCATACAGAGCTTATAACCAAAGAACTCTCACTGTTGAAGAATCCACACATATTGTATTTGATGAATCTTCTATATGTCATGACAATAGTAGTAGCAGTATACATGATTTAATAAATAATCTTGATTCTACTAACCTTGAAACAAGCAGTGATGATGAGGTAGATCTGAGAAAAACAGGTGGAAACATTTCAAAAAAAAATCCAACCGTTCAAGAACAAACTCCACAAGTGAACGAACCGGAAGAAAACCCACAAATGCAAAACATACAAATAGAAGAAGGAGCACTTGAACAAGAAGAAGAAATCACTCAACCAATCGAGCTAAATCCATATGGACCATGTCTTCAGTGGAAAAAGGTTCATCCACTCGAGCTGGTCATCGGTAACCATACTGCTCCTCTTAAAACTAGAAATCAAATAATAAATGAATTTATGCATGCTGTGTTTGTCTCTCAGATAGTACCTAAGAAAATCAATGATGCACTACTTGACACAAATTAAGGTCATGCAAGAGGAACTTAATCAGTTTGAAAGATGTAAGGTCTGGCATCTAGTTCCTCGGCCTAATAGTACTCATGTGATTTGAACTAGGTGGGTATTTATGAACAAAATGGATGAAAACGGCTTGATTATAAGGAACTAGGCTAGAATTGTGGCTCAAGGCTACAGACAAGAGTAAGGTATAGACTTTGATGAATCATTTGCCCCCATAGCCAGGCTAGAAGCCATTAAAATATTTTTGGCATTTGAAGCTTTTAAAGATTTCAAAGTATATCAAATGGATGTTAAATCTGCATTCTTGAATGGATTGTTAAATGAGGAAGTTCATGTAGAACTACCAACCGAATTTGTTAATCACGCTTCCCCTGAGTATGTTTACAAACTTGACAAAGCTCTATATGGACTAAAACAGGCCCCGAGAGCATGGTATGACACCTTAACCTCTTGCTTGAGCATGGTTTCACAATCAGAACGGTTGATAAAATGCTGTTTGAATTCTCACAAAATGATCATTCACTGTTTGTGCAAATATATGTGGATGATATTATTTTTGGTTTAACTAACCCTAAGCTATGTGAAAGATTCTCTAAGATGATGCAGGAGCAATTTGAGATGAGCATGATGAGCGAATTAAATTACTTTTTAGTACAGCAAGTCTGGTAGTTCGAAAATTGTATATTTATCAATAAAGCCAAATATACTCGAGATATGCTAAAGAAATTCGGCATGGGAAATTGCTCTCAAGCTTCCACCCCAATAAGTTCATCAATTAAACAGGATAAAGACGAAGGGGGAATCTCTGTGGACACAAAAATGTACAGAGGGTTAATTGGTTCTTTGCTATATTTAACTGCAAGTCGACCGGATATTATGTTTTCGGTTTGTTTATGTAGCGTCTCCTCGTTTTAAAAAAATGCGGAATATTTTTTTAAAAAATTAAAGCTCGCATATTCGAAATAACATTTAAAAATGATCTTAAATATTCGTCAGTAAAAATAGCGCAGATTAAAATAACCCAACTCGTCTAAAATCATACGCAAACATAAACGTATAAAAATTCTTAAAATCATCAACGTATGAAAATATTCATCTCCTCTCAATCTCATAAATCGTAAGGCGAAAAACATGCGGTCCTCGGGTCGTGTCACCTTACCAAGTCTGCCTACTCAGAGTTCGGCACCTCCAGTCTCCTCATCATTAAGCTCACCTGCATCACACACGCCTAGTGAGTCTAAAGACTCAACACACATGTACCAGGAATAACAAGTACATATACGTAGCACACAGCGGTGAAAAATATCATACTCAATATATCTTTCATGAACTTTAAAGCATTCATGTCTGCAGTAAAAATCATATATGTAAACGTGTCCTTTCAAAACATGGTAATAATCATAGCATGTCATCTCATGTCATCATATACGTAAATGTGTCGTATAAAATCATATCGTGTAAAATCATGTCATCTCATGTCATCATATACGTATACATGTCGTGTAAAATCATATCGTATTAAAACATGTCATCTCATGTCATCATATACGTAAACGTGACGTGTAAAATCATATCGTGTAAAATCATGTCATCTCATGTCATCATATATGTATATATTTTCTTTTTAATTGAATTCAGTTCATTAGCTGTGACTTTCGTATCATCATGTCAGTCGATGGATCCATCTACGTGTAACCGCGGTACCCGGCGGCGGGGGACATCAGCGACATTCTCACCCGTCAACTGAGCCCGAGCCTATCATGTCATCATATCATGTCAATGGAAATACGATCGTCGGGCTCCCTCTGGGGCCTTCTCCTGTAAACGGGCTCCCTCTGGGTCCTTTTCCCTCACGATATCTCCAAACATATCATCGTGTCATCGTGTTAATCACAACTAAATCACTTCCTTCAAAACGTGTCATCATATTCATCACTTAATAAAATCATGCATATACGTAATTTTTCCTTTAAACAAAGCATGCACCGTATTTATTATAATTTCATAAAAATTCATAAACATGATGCATAAACAGTTAAAACATGATACAATGTTAAATCCAAGCATGCGACGTATATCTTCATAAAATCTTAAAATCGTGATCATGATGCATAAACTTTTAAAATAACATAAATTTGGCTCAGGGCGCTGTCAGGACCAAAATCTCACCCCGGGTGCAAAATGACCATTTTGTCCCTGGAAACCCAAAAATTACCGTTTTGCCCATAGACGTAAAATTTCACTTCTTTGACATTTTCTTAATTACATTGACTCTAACACGTCCCAAATAATTATTTAAGCTTACAAGAACTTTCCCATATTTTTATTTGACTTAAATCTATAACTTTTAAATTAATCTTTAAATATAACCTATTAATGCGTTTTAATCCCGAATTAAACCAAACCTTAGCATAAAATTCCCAAATTAAAAACTTAGACTTCTAATAATTATTTCAGCTTAAATATAATTTTCCATAATTTTATTAAGTTTAAATCTAGACTTTCAATTAATTCTTTAATTAACCTTTCGTGCGGCGATTAAATCCCGAATAAATCCAAAACTCATTATTTTGATCCGAAGCTTACCAAACTCCTAAAAATGTCCCAAAAATTTTTAAAAGCATCCCTAGATTTAAACTCGAGCTCATTTCATAACTTAACAGATTTGTTTAAAACTTAGACCGGGGTCCTGGTTTTAACGCGAATCGACTCGAAACTTAACCAAATTCTTCCCAACTTCTTACCACACTTCATAAACACTTAAAAGACCCTTAAATCAGTCAATAATAGGCTCTTAACCTCTCGGCTAAGTCCTGAGAGTTGCTGGAAATTACAGCACATGCAAGTCTTGTCCTTAGTGAGCTAACCCCCCATTATTTCATTCCTAGCATAGACCCGATGAGCCAGCCATGGCTCGGCCTCACCTAGATCACATTAGGACTACTCTGGACCTGCATAACCCACTGAACCAGCCCCAAGCAACAAACACAGCACACATGACCGCTAGCTCCCCACGAAGTGCACTCGAACATCACCCAAATTAAAAACTCTCAAGCAGTTCCTATCCTCGTCTCAGCCACGTTCGAACCACCCTAGGCCATGGTTCAGACCCTTTATGATCTGTTCCAGAGCTAGGGATGCCCCTTTCACAGCCGAGACCGAACCGATCCTCGATCTAGCCCTTATGCGTGCACTAGCGCCCGAACGAATGGCTTTTCACTGCATAGACCTGAACCGAGGCCCTCTCAGGTTGTTCTAACATAAACCTCGACATGTACAGCCCCTAAGGACCCTAGATCGGCAGCCCCATGCACCCAAACATCAAACACGTTAGTTAAATGCATAAAATACGGTTTTTCACGAACAAGACGAAGCATAAACGAAGCAACAATTGGTTTAAACATTTTTCGTATGCGAGAACACATGTAACAGCATATAATGGCGTGAATAATGCAGAAATAAGGATACATGGCGTGCCTTAAGATGTAAGAACTCGAGAAGAATGAAGATAGGAGCGCCGGAGAGCCTTGGATGCAAGAACAAGCCAAAACCGATACAACTCAGCTGCTGGGGGAAGAAGCCGAGAGAAATAATAGCTGAGGTAAAGTGTCGGTTGGAGTTTTTCAAGAATAAAGGCTGGTGGGAGTGAGGGTGTCGGCTATTATGAGGTGGGGTAGTTTAGGTTTTGTTTAAGTGTAGTTTAGGTTAATTAAAATATGTGCTAATGACCCTCAATTAAAATAAAAAAGGTTTTAAGCCCAATAAGCTTAAAAATAGGCCCATTAAATCCAAACACACTCCCGAAAAATATTTCGTATTGGAAAGTTTGTGAAAATATTAGCCGAACCCTCAAAAAAGTCTCCTGATTCGATAAAATTCGCGTACCGTTAAAAATAAAAATCTTGCGGGTAAAAATACCCAATAAATCCCAATTCTTGAAAAATACCTTTAAAACATCTTATATTAATTAATAAAAATTAACCGTGTAATAAAATAATTTTTCCTGGAAATTCTCCGGTTTCCGTTCCTCGTTCGAGCGCGAAATGAAAATTAAAATCTTAGTGCATGAACTATTAAAATTTCATGAATTAAATCATATCATGCGATAATAATGCATCAAATGCATAGAAATAATTAAACACAATTTAATAAAATAAAAATACATTTTATGCTTTAAAATAATTTAATAAAATACCAAAGAATTTAATAATTGCATGTGGTTCACGTGGACTTTCCGCTTTTCGGAACGTTACAATCTTCCCTCCTTAAATTGAATTTCGTCCCCGAAATTCGCTTATCCTCGATAAACAAAAAGTTTAGATTCTTAATTCTAGAATCCCAATATTCCACGCTTCCGCAGCGCTACTCTGATAAAATAATAAATCTTAAGATGTCCTTGTGTCTCCTCAATCCTAATAAAATTTGTTTACCAAAATTCTCGATTGCGAATCACAAATTAAAATGCTTTAGGGTAACTTAGTTCTATTCTACTATGGCCTCAAACCTCAACTTTTTTCAAACTTTCCAATATTACAAATGGCGGTCCGAATTTTATTGCGTCTTACTATTCTTATACTATACCTATAATGTTTATCGACCTATTATATTAGCATTTATGAATTTCAACTTAGGAAACCTTAGCCCCAAAATTTAATGACCGATTGCTATCCTCGGTGATATACTTAACTGTTAAACCTTATCTCAACCTCATAATAATATTAACCTAATATCCTTGAATCGAATCTTTATCTTACAGCCTCAATCTTTCATAACTTAATTATTTACAAGTACATTTCAAATATTAAATTGTTGCAGACCTTAAACCTCGAGTAACGTAAATCCATAAAATCCCCAAAATGTACGATACCGATCTTCTACCTAAATAATGAAATCATTCTAGCACCAATTACATGCTTAAACTATTTCCTTTCCAATTACAATAAAGTTGAGACCTAAGACTATTGGACTTTCCTCATTTGAACAAATGTCGCATTCTTACGTATCCTTAATGCTTAATTAATTCTAGCATATAAACTTAATAAGTTAGCTCATGGTAGGTAGTCTTAGACTAACTCTAATAAATCAACTACGCTTATAACCCATAGAATTCTAGAATCCCCATATTAAGATTTTAGATTTTTTACTCGATAAGAATATTTAATATTCGTTCATTGGTAACATATGTTGAACACCACAAATTCCTTTTGTTTTTATTTCACCCACAATTTCCTTACGAACACCTATTTTATTAACTTAAAAATTCAAGCTTACGCAACCCAATTAGTATTAGATAACATAATTTCAACACACATATTAACTTATTCCCAAGTTTCTTAATGACTTACCAAAATTTCCTCAAGACAAAGTGTCTACCTCAATTCTTACATGCGTCTATAGAGTAACCTAACCATAAATCATACTCAACTTCCTAGAAAAATTTAACCTTAACAAATGAATAATTTTAACTCTTAAGATTATGATTAAAACTTATGCTACATCAAACCTTAAGCTCCCAAAATAAGTTAACTTACTGTCTAATCTTATAACTTAACTAATTCATCAACTTCACTTTAAATTATCATCACTTTAAATTCTTAATTTGCCACAACATTATTTCACTAACGCTTAAATTTTCAAGCCCAATGTTGATTCGTCCCTTGATTATCATTCCTTAAAACATTATAACTCAGATGTTTCAAAGTTCTAAATATCCCTTCAAGCCTAAATCATCAAAAAAATTCATATACTTTAAACCATTCGCTTCTCACTTACTGCTAAACAAAGTCTCCAAATATCTTAAAAATTGCAAAATTAATTCTTACTTTCCTCGAATATTATCCAATTTGTCCTAAATCTCGAGAATCCACAATTACCCATAAGTTCTTGGCGTTCCTAAACCCACCTTATTGGTTTTTCGTACATAAATTTCAATAATTTTAAGCTTATTAAACCCAAAATCAATTCTCATAACCTCGAAAAATTACTGATTTAACTCAAGTGTTCCTCTAAAGTTCGGATTTAATCCTCAAAAATTCCAGAATTTGCAATGTGGCCTTAAAGTTCTCAAAAATTACATTTTTGGCTCTACAATTCTTCGAATTTGCATTTTTGTCAACATAAAATTTTCGACTTAGCCTCCTTAAACCTTGAAATTCTCGAAACTAAAAATTTAATCCCAAAGTTTGGTAAATTCGAAAATAGCCCCATAGATTTTTTTTTTTTTTTTGCACTTAGTTCTTCAAATTATTGGTTAATACAATTAGGTCCTTAAAATTCTTAATCCATGCAATTCAATCCTTAGGTCCCATTAGGTAGAGCATGCATCCTAAATAAATTCTACGTTTTTATACTTCCAAAGATCGTCGTAGTTTTCGAATCATTAATTCTTACATGAATTCCTCAAAATTTAGCTCAACTTGTAACCACGAACCATCAATAATTTCTTAGAAATTCTACAAGTCCCAAAAGCATTCATAATTTTCAAGATTAACTTATGACCCATAAGGAGGACATGAGTACTACTCACCTCAAAATCAATATAGTCAAATCATTATCAACTTCTCATAAAGTCCAATATTAGAATTCTTAGACACGTCCAATTCCAAACGTAACCAACATGCAATTTAATCTGGTTTTTTTTTAAAATAAATAAATCCTTAAATCATAAAAGCAGTTAAACGTATACCGTAGATCGTCATAAAGCGTAAATCATGTTAACATGCAAGTGATAAGAGTGAATCATTTAAAACATTTAAATCATAAAAGCTTACAGACTTTGATGCTTGAAGACTGAGCAGCAGAAGCTGGCGGTGGCACAACCCTATACAGGACCCTTGCTCTGATACCAACTGTAGCGTCTCCTCGTTTTAAAAAAAATGCGGAATATTTTTTTTAAAAATTAAAGCTCGCATGTTCGAAATAACATTTAAAAATGATCTTAAATATTCGTCAGTAAAAATAGCGCAGATTAAAATAACCCAACTCGTCTAAAATCATACGCAAACATAAACGTATAAAAATTCTTAAAATCATAAACGTATGAAAATATTCATCTCCTCTCAATCTCATAAATCGTAATGCGAAAAACATGCGGTCCTCGGGTCGTATCACCTTACCAAGTCTGCCTACTCAGAGTTCGGCAACTCCAGTCTCCTCATCATTAAGCTCACCTGCATCACACACGCCTAGTGAGTCTAAAGACTCAACACACATGTACCAGGAATAACAAGTACATATACGTAGCACACAGCGGTGAAAAATATCATACTCAATATATCTTTCATGAACTTAAAAGCATTCATGTCTGCAGTAAAAATCATATATGTAAACGTGTCCTTTCAAAACATGGTAATAATCATAGCATGTCATCTCATGTCATCATATACGTAAATGTGTCGTATAAAATCATATCGTGTAAAATCATGTCATCTCATGTCATCATATATGTATACATGTCGTGTAAAATCATATCGTATTAAAACATGTCATCTCATGTCATCATATATGTAAACGTGACGTGTAAAATCATATCGTGTAAAATCATGTCATCTCATGTCATCATATATGTATATATTTTCTTTTTAATTGAATTCAGTTCATTAGCTGTGACTTTCGTATCATCATATCAGTCGATGGATCCATCTACGTGTAACCGCGGTACCCGGCGGCGGGGGACATCAGCGACACTCTCACCCGTCAACTGAGCCCGAGCCTATCATGTCATCATATCATGTCAATGGAAATACCATTGTCGGGCTCCCTCTGGGGCCTTCTCCCGTAAACGGGCTCCCTCTGGGGCCTTTTCCCTCACGATATCTCCAATCATATCATCGTGTCATCGTGTTAATCACAACTAAATCACTTCCTTCAAAATGTGTCATCATATTCATCACTTAATAAAATCATGCATATACGTAATTTTTCTTTTAAACAAAGCATGCACCGTATTTATTATAATTTCATAAAAATTCATAAACATGATGCATAAACATTTTAAACGTGATAAAATGTTAACTCCAAGCATGCGACGTATATCTTCATAAAATCTTAAAATCGTGATCATGATGCATAAACATTTAAAATATCATATATTTGTGCTCTGGGCGCTGTCAGGACCAAAATCTCACCCCGGATACAAAATGACCATTTTGTCCCTGGAAACCCAAAAATTACCGTTTTGCCCATAGACGTAAAATTTCACTTCTTTGACATTTTCTTAATTTCATTGACTCTAACACGTCCCAAATAATTATTTAAGCTTACAAGAACTTCCTCATATTTTTATTTGGCCTAAATCTATGACTTTTATATTAATCTTTAAATATAACCTATTAATGCGTTTTAATCTCGAATTAAACCAAACCTTAGCATAAAATACCCAAATTAAAAATTTAGACTTCTAATAATTATTTCAGCTTAAATATAATTTTCCATAATTTTATTAAGCTTAAATCTAGGCTTTCAATTAATTCTTTAATTAACCTTTCGTGCGGCGATTAAATCCCGAATAAATCCAAAACTCATTATTTCGATCCGAAGCTTACCAAACACCTAAAAATGTCCCAAACATTTTTAAAAGCATCCCTAGATTTAAACTCAAGCTCATTTCATAACTTAACAGAATTGTTTAAAACTTAGACCGGGGTCCCGGTTTTAACCCTAATCGACTCGAAACTTAACCAAATTCTTCCCAACTTCTTACCACACTCATAAACACTTAAAAGACCCTTAAATCAGTCAATAATAGGCTCTTAACCTCTCGGCTAAGTCCTGAGAGTTGCTGGAAATTACAGCACATGCAAGTCTTGTCCTTAGTGAGCTAACCCCCCATTATTTCATTCCTAGCATAGACCCGATGAGCCAGCCATGGCTCGGCCTCACCTAGATCACATTAGGACTACTCTGGACCTGCATAACCCACTGAACCAGGCCCAAGCAACAAACACAGCACACATGACCGCTAGCTCCCCACGAAGTGCACTCGAACATCACCCAAATTAAAAACGCTCAAGCGGTTCCTATCCTCGTCTCAGCTACGTTCGAACCACCCTAGGCCATGGTTCAGACCCTTTATGATCTGTTCCAGAGCTAGGGATGCCCCTTTCACAGCCGAGACCGAACCGATCCTCGATCTAGCCCTTATGCGCGCACTAGCGCCTGAACGAATGGCTTTTCACTGCATAGACCTGAACCGAGGCCCTCTCAGGTTGTTCTAACATAAACCTCGACATGTACAGCCCCTAAGGACCCTAGATCGGCAGCCCCTTGCACCCAAACATCAAACACGTTAGTTAAATGCATAAAATACGGTTTTTCACGAACAAAACGAAGCATAAACGAAGCAACAATTGGTTTAAACATTTTTCGTATGCGAGAACACATGTAACAGCATATAATGGCGTGAATAATGCAGAAATAAGGATACATGGCGTTCTTTAAGATGTAAGAACTCGAGAAGAATGAAGATAGGAGCGCCGGAGAGCCTTGGATGCAAGAACAAGCCAAAACCGATACAATTCAGCTGCTGGGGGAAGAAGCCGAGAGAAATAATAGCTGAGGTAAAGTGTCGGTTGGTGTTTTTCAAGAATAAAGGCTGGTGGGAGTGAGGGTGTCGGCTATTATGAGGTGGGGTAGTTTAGGTTTAGTTTAAGTGTAGTTTAGGTTAATTAAAATATGTGTTAATGACCCTCAATTAAAATAAAAAAGGTTTTAAGCCCAAAAAGCTTAAAAATAGGCCCATTAAATCCAAACACACTCTCGAAAAATATTTCGTATTGGAAAGTTTGTGAAAATATTAGCCGAACCCTCAAAAAGTCTCCTGATTCGATAAAATTCGCGTACCGTTAAAAAAAAATCTTGCGGGTAAAAATACCCAATAAATCCCAATTCTTGAAAAATACCTTTAAAACATCTTATATTAATTAATAAAAATTAACCGTGTAATAAAATAATTTTTTCTGGAAATTCTCCGGTCTCCGTTCCTCGTTCGAGCGCGAAATGAAAATTAAAATCTTAGTGCATGAACTATTAAAATTTCATGAATTAAATCATATCATGGAATAATAATGCATAAAAAGCATAAAAATAATTAAACACAATTTAATAAAATAAAAAAACATTTTATGCTTTAAAAGAATTTAATAAAATACCAAAGAATTTAATAATTTGCATGCATGTGGTTCACGTGGACTTTCCGCTTTTCGGAACGTTACAGTTTATATGCACGATTTCAAGCTAAACCAATGCAAACTCATTTGATTGCTTCTAAACGTATACTTAAATATCTTAAAGGTACTGCTAATGTGGGTCTTTGGTATCCCAAAGATTCAAGTCTCAATCTTGTAGGGTACTCAGACGCAGATTATGCTGATTGCAAAGTCGACTGAAAAAGTACGAGCGGTTCATGTCAGTTCTTGGGCGAAAGACTAATATCATGGCTTAGTAAGAAACAAACGTCAATTGCTACATCAACCGCTGAAGCAGAATACCTTGCAGCTGGAATTTGTTGTGCTCAAATGCTATGCATACAACAACAATTAAAAGATTATGGCATCCAAGCTGATGAATCATCCATTTTTTGCGACAATACCAGCGCAATAGCCATCACATACAACCCAGTTATGCACTCTCGGACAAAACATATTGACATCCGACGCCACTTCATCCGAGAACATGTCATGAAGAAAGAAATACGACTTGAATATCTTCATACGGATCAACAAACGTCCGATATTTTCACAAAACCATTACCTGAGGCTAAGTTTTCACATTTCCATAATATGCTTGGATTAATTGATTTATCTTGATATAATTATTTATTGCGTATGTTCAGCTTATAATGAAGGAAATAAACAGAAATATAAAGAGACAGTCAGCAATACTAAATAAATTTTTTTATTAAAACATCTGGCATCGTACATCCCTGATTTCATCATCAACCGCCCTCGACCAGCTGTCCAACCAAGCGGTCATCCTACTGGTGGAGGTACTTAAAAAATCATCTGAGGAGGCAATCCTCCTCAGAGACTGCCAGCGTCTTCTCAAAGACGCTATCCTCAAGAGCAGCCTTGCGGGAAGCTATTGCCGATTCCATGAACACTTTCACAAGATCCGTCTCACTTGAATTGACTGCTTTCGCCATCTTGATATCTGTTGTTTGTAAAACTAACCCCTCTACCTGTATTTATAGATGAAATAACATATGAAGGGTCTCTCTCTCATAAAGACAGACACTAGGATTAAATAGGCTTTCTCTCTAAGCCATCGATGGTTCATCGTCCAGGATTAGTTTTTAATCCATATGCTTAAGGGGAAAAATGGTTAAGTCATTAAGTAAATAGATTTCTCAACCGTTTCCTCCTAACTACATTACTCACACGGCTCATTTTACTTGGGCACGATCTTTCCACGTCATTTCGTAAAAATTGCTCAAACTTTTCGACTGCCTCTGACGGACGTGACAGTTTTTACTTTTGAAATTTCAAATTAATTATTTTACCGCCGCCCAAATTTTTCAAAACTTACAAAACTCTCTCCACTAACAGTCCTCCATGTGGACTGACTGGTGATTATCTGAACCGCGCATACATATTCTACATTTGCACCCTCGTTGATATTACCTTGCTATTACACTCGATCGCATTTTCACTTAACTTGCAGCTGCTAAACTCAAACCCTATCGGTAAATCAAGGAAATGGCTGCCTCAATTGCTCAGAACACGGTCGATGTTAACTTTGCTTCAATATTTGCCATGCCCAACAAATCGATGCAAGCCATGTTTCGCACGATAGAACATTTTGGGCTTCACTCTTTTCTGGGCTGCCGCTACAACCTCTCCAACACACTATTGAAGGAATTCTTTGATTCCACATATATGAAAAATGGAGAAATTGTTTGTGCCGTTCAAAACAAAAAAAACCTCCTGTTCTCACAAAAGATGTTTGCTAAATTGTTCAGCTTACCTACAGAAGGAGTTACTGATTTCTCCACATTATCGGTCGGAAATATTGACATTTGGCGTAGTGCCTTATCAGACACAGACTCTCCAATTTCTCATCCAACATGTCAAAAACGTGACTTAAAGATTGAATTCAGACTATTGGCAGATATCATTGCAAAAGGACTGCTTGCCAAAGCCGATGCTTATGATAAAATCACCCTGGAGAAATTCCTTGTTATGGCAACTATTTCATCAAAATTGCGAATAAATTGGTCTGATGTTATCTTCAGGATATTGGTGGCCATGATCAACAAAGAAAATCAATCGCAAGGTTTTGTTGTTCAAATCTGCCATATGCTGATTGATGCCGGGGTAAAACCGGTTGATATCATAGAAGTGGCAAAACTAAGCTCTTCAACTGGGTATCGGTTGAAAAATTTATCAAAAAGAATCGGCCGGCAGATGAGGTGATAGTCTCCATCAAGACCGAAACCGGTAAAGAATCCGTGAAACAAAAGAAATCATCCAAGACCGCCTCAACAGCAAAAGAAACCAAAAGAAAGCTGGTTCAAAAATCCAGTTCCGATGATGAGTCAAAGCATGACGTTCTAGTCTCTCAAGTTTTTAAGAAGGGAACTGCACACTCAAAACTAGCAAAGATCATACTGGTCAAACATCTCTCGGCACCACTCATTCCTGCCCCAATCCCTGCAATCTCAGCCGCAAAGTTCAAAGGAATTCAAATTTTGAAACCAGAGATTCAGTCTTCTTACTCAGGAGTTCCTATTCTTCTTTCCTCAGACAAGGGCAAATAGGTAATGATTGAAAATCCGCCACAAAGCAATGCAGTTCATATGGCCATAGTACTCACAAGCGATCGTGTGAATGAGGCCGTCAAGAAGAAAATGAAGATGTTTGATAAATGGGTTCAATATCGGACTGCTGTAACTTTTGATTCGTTAATTCAAATCGGCAAAATAAAAGCAGCCGCTAAGCTTGAATGGCCCATTTTGGAATGGACAGAGACAGCTAATATTCAAACCACTCTACGTCGTCGAGACTTTCTGGAACTTCAGATTAAAGAAAGCACTCTCTGAATCATCATATAGTTGAAAAGGAAAAACTTTGATCCTTTTTTTCCTACGGCCAAGGATGATTCAGTTGTTATCTCTCAGCTTGAGATGGACGCATTGTCACTTGCTATGAAGGTCGCTCAAATGCGACAGGGTCTCAATCTTCCAGAAATTACAGATCAGGGAAATTTCGATTCTTAAATGGAAATACATGAAGATCTGACCTCTGAGCAGTTTCAAGCCATCCCCACAAATAAGGATTCCTCATCTACTTCACCCGGTACAAGCACTAAACCTTCTTCACAAGTATTTACGGTGACAGCTCAACCGGCTGATGAAGAGAAAACTATTCCTCTTTCTGGAAAAATCACGCCAGGAGACTTTCCAAGTGCTGAAAAACAATGTCATCAAATTATTTCCGACATTCCATCTGAGTCTCCAACAATCTCTGCCATGGATCCATCTGCCCAACTGCCTCCACTTGATTTTCAGCAGCTCAAAATGTTTCTGTTGATGAGGCAGAGAAGTTTCTATCTGATTTTGATAAAGCCATCACCTTTCAAGAACAAACAGTCTCTCCAACAGGTTCTCCCACCAAGGATGATCCAACAGCTCTTTCAGAACAGCTTTTGACCTCTCCCAAGGAAGTGCATACAACCCAGCTGACCAACACTTTGAGGTACGCAAACTCTCCTCCACCAATTTCTCCGCCAGCAAAACCAGAGGAACCAAATGTCACTGGATCTAAACCATCTGCTTCTATTGAAAATATTGATCAACTTATTCAGAGCATTACGGATGAACTCCTTGAACCTGAACCATCAAAATTCGCTGGTAAGCTATCATCCTCTCAACTGGTCTCTTTCAAGAACAGGTTATTATCTGAAGACGACGTACATGAAGAACAAGATGTTCTAGAAGAAAGTTGCCAGCAGCAAATTCTGACAAGGTTAATCACCATGGATCAATCCATCTTGGCCTTCAATCGCAAACAATTTGATCTCAAGGAGGATTTTCGATTAGTCAAGACTGCTTTCCGCAATTATCTTTCCACCATGGAAACAAGTTTTTCTCTCATGCAAGCAAAACATAACTCTGCTCATCTTAACATCTGCCTTGTCCTCTCGGAGCAAATGACTCGTCTTTAGATAAATATGGAACAATGCCTCGATGCCCAAGGTGCTCAGGTTGCAGAAATCATGGAGTTCCTTGTACATGGTGATATCAAAAAGGGGGAAAGAGAGCGACAAAAGGCAATTCAAGAAGCAGAGATAACTATCATGAAGGAATTGCATGAGTTGAAAGAAAACGAAAACAAGGCTAAAATCATTGGAACAAAGTGAAGTTCCAAAGAAACACTTGTTGCCATTTTTCTTACAACAGATTGGTTACTTTGTTTATTGTAATTACATTCATTTAATGAAATACAATACTTTTGCTCTTATATATCTTCGTCAAAATTATTATTTTTCATAGCCCTACAGCTAGGTTTTGTCATCACCAAAAAAAGGGAAATTGTTAAGAAAAATTTATTCCCAAGAATTTTGGTGTATGACAAAAACAAGTCAGCTCGAAAACATCTGCGGTTCGTATATGAGATATGCATCAGTTCAACCGCTCTGCTCATCAGCTGAAATATCTTCCTAACTAGCTAGAGCTCAAAGAAATCTCAACCGCTTACTTCAGACCGTTAGCAGATTCAGCTTGGACTTTAATGATTCTCAGAACCGGATCATTAAAGAGAACTATTTATTGCTCAAAGACATTCTCTGACCGGCTTGATACATTCAAATTATTACACCGCCTTGAAGTCAACGTATACATTCATCAGTTCCAAGAATGATCTGCATTTATATCTGTAGAGGCCTAGAAATCCGTACTTGAAAATTTGCGGAAAAATTAAAATTTTTCTTTTTAAATAATTAAAAATTGACTCATTCATAAATGATCTGATAAATAAAGTTTGATATTCAAAATGGCAGCGGAAGAAATTAACATTTTCGAAATAACAGAAAAAGTTTATCCCACGATAACCAAAATGTTTGAGCAATCAAATAATAATAAATGCTGAACTGAGGTCCTCGGGTCCTACTACTACCGACTCGAGCTGGCTCACTGGTCCCCGCCTTCGATCCCGACATCATCAGCACATACAACAATCAAGTCTAGTGAGTCTAAAGACTCATCATGCATATATCGTAAATAACAAGTAAATAAATAGTAAAATTTTGCATGGGATAAAAATATCATGTCATGAGGCATAATGTGAAAATAATTTGTGATGAGCAATTATAATATGTGCATAACTGAACTGAAAATCATAGTGAAAATGTTTGCTCCTTGGAGCCCTGTACTGAAATAGCATGTAATAATTTTCTGGTGAGATTATGGTCTACGCAAGTGGCCCCTAAACTGAATTGAACTGACCGGTAACTGGCGACCTTGTTTAATAATGTACGTCTGATCAGACTACTGCCACGGTATACTGGGTGAAACAACTGAACTGACCGGTAACTGGCGACCGGACCGGTAACTGGCGACTGGATATAATAATGATAGTAAAGTGACCACAAGCAATATCGCATAAATCTCAAAATGAATATTTTTGCACGTAATATAATTAATTAACATAATTAATTATCCTGCAATATTTTTACTGAATGGATTGGATCGCTCCCAGGCTCGCTGCGACCTGCATATGCCATGAAAAATATGCAATAACTTTTACTTGACCAAAATATGCAATTAAAATCCGAAAACTGAGACAATTGCGCCTACGAATTCGTATTTAATCATGACTTCGTGTCAACCCGAACCAACACCGAACCATCAAGTAGTCATGATTAAAATACGCCTTAAATGATGAAATAATGCTCCTAATGTGGTGAGGGCCGAAATCTAGGTGAATGGAGGCCGAAATATGAAACGCTCTTTCGAGAGTCAATTTGGCACATCGCACCATAAATTCTCGTACGACCTCAAAAATGATCCGAATCGCAAACTGCCGAAAAACATGACCTTCCTAACTTAACGAGGCACTGTCCCGTCCAAGGCTATAGGCTAAAAGACAACCAAGAACTCGAACGAGCCACTGAACCGTCACAGGAAGTTGCTGTCCACAAAATACAGCAGTTGTGCTTTGGTTTCTTGCGTCGTTTTTGAGACCCGACCATTGTGGCTTGAACCACCGACCAGAGACTCTTACCAACATCCCAAGGAATGATTTGAACCATGTCTATGGGCGCAAGGCCATCCACAATTCGCATCACACAGCAACAATCCGAAAGCTCCAACCGAGAACACCCTTGCATACGTGTGTGGTGTTGTGCTTCGTTTGATGTCTCGTGTGGTTCCAGTGGCCATTTGATTGACCATGGCATGATCTAGACATCTAGGGACCTGGTATGAACCGTGGCTAGGGGACATAGGCCAAACAAGATCCACACCATTCCACCATTTTCGAAACACACATTCTGTACCAAGAGAAATCCGAAAGTGGGGAGGGGTTGTTCTTGTGTTTTATTGTAAAAACCGATTCACCATGGACCAAGCCTTCAAAAAGGCAACTTAGTCACGTCTTAGACATGCTAGGGAAGTGTTCTAACCATGTCTATAGGCCTTTTGGGCAGCCATGATCAGAAACTTTTCCCTTTGACAGCAAACTGAATTTTTCTAAACTCAAATGGACACAAATGGGGAGTTGCTGTCATTTTCTCGACTTCCAGCGTCCATGGGGTGACATGAATGGACCAACATGGTCCTAATGCATCCTATTACATGTCTAGATGTTTCCTTGGTAGCTTGGAATCGAACCAATACCTGAAACCATCAAAACAAATGAAACTGTGAAGCTTGAAATGAAGGGGCCGAAATCTGCAGGTTTATTTTTCTGAAAATTCTTGGTGTGTTTCGGTTTTTGCCATGGAAATGATGATCATGTAATGAAAATAAATGATAATAGGACTTGATTGAAGAGTCAAGGAAGAACATATGCGTGCCTGGTTTTGTTTGAAAGAAAAACGAAAGAATACGACGATTCGGCGCGGAGGAGGTGGAGTGATCTTGCTTCCTTGTTTCTTACTCGATTCCCTCTAGTTTTAAGCTATGAAACCCACGGTTTTAAGGCTCTGAAAATGCTCTCAGATTTCGGTGATAGGGAGGGGAAAATATTGGTTAGGTGAGTGAGGGAATGGTTGCAAATTTAATGGGAAAATGCAAGACCAAGTCTCCTACTTTGAAATTTGAATTTTGGTTGATAAAAAATATTTGTTGGGGTGTTTTGTTGGAGGCTATGACCGAATCCCACATGTTTACAAGGCTAGGATGTTGCTCATTAATTAATTAATTAATGGTGGTTAATAATTAAAATGTTATCATGCTAGAATATCAAAGAATGGGTCAAAGGTGAGTTGGCAAAGAGATGATGTCTCACTAAGGGGGGTGGCCGAAATTATCAAATAAGTGGAAGGGGATATATTGTTCAATTAGTAAATTTTAATCCTTATAACAATCCTCTAAATAATGTAGTGAACTAACCCCTTAATTATGGAACTTAAATGAATTTATTTTCTACTCACATCAAGTTGCTTAAATAAATCCCTAAACCTCCTTTTAACTTAAATTAACTTACTTGCTAGCTAAAATAAATTCTGGAAATGTTTTCCGAATCTTAAATTTTATCTCTAAACACCAACTCTAGTCCGGCCTCACTGAATTAACTTAAATAATAAAAAATTAAACTACTACGGAAAATAATTAAATTAAAGAAAAGCATTTAAATACTCATGCAATAAAATCATTTTAATTTAAATACTAGAATTATGCATGGCTTATACGTAGTCTAAGTTACGGGTTCTACAACTCTCCCCCCTTAAAAGAAATTTCGTCCTCGAAATTAAAACTTACCGAATAACTCGGGGTATCGACTCCTCATTTCCATCTCAGACTCCCATGTAGCTTCCTCCTCTGAATGGTTGAGCCATTTGACTTTCACTCGCTTCACCAGCTTGTTCCGAAGCTTCTTCTCCTGCCGGTCTAAGATCTGCACTGGTCTCTCCTCATAAGATAGGCTCATAGTAAGCTGCAACGGCTCAAAGTTCAAGACATGCGAAGGATTCGCCATGTACTTCCTCAGCATGGAGACATGGAACACATTGTGCACTCCGGCCAGATTCGGCGGAAGAGCCACACAATAAGCTAGCGTCCCAGCTCTGTCGAGGATCTCAAATGGTCCAATGAATCTTGGACTGAGCTTTCCTTTCTTCCCGAACCGCATGACACCCTTCATAAGTGCTACCTTCACAAAGACATGGTCGCCAACGGCAAACTCTAAATCTCTCCTCCGCTGATCCGCATAACTCTTCTGTCGACTCTGAGCAGTCCTCATCCTATCACGGATCTTGACTACTACATCGGCAGCCTGCTGAATAATCTCCGGACCCAACTCTGCTCTCTCTCCTACTTCATCTCAATGAACAGGAGATCTACACTTGCGGCCATACAACGCTTCATACAGAGCCATACCTATAGACGACTGAAAACTGTTGTTATAGGTGAACTCTACCAATAGCAAGTTCGACTCCCAACTCCCAGAGAAATCAATGACGCAACCACGGAGAAGATCCTCCAAGATTTGAATAACTCGCTCTTACTGCCTATCTGTCTACGGATGGAAAGTTGTGCTAAACAGCAACTTCATACCCATAGTCGAATGCAAACTCTTCCAAAATGAGGAAGTAAATCTAAGATCTCTGTCAGATACGATAGAAACTGGAATACCATGAAGTCGGACTATCTCTCGGATATACAACTCCGCATACTGAATCATGGTGAAAGTCGTCTTAATAGGCAAGAAGTGCGCTGATTTGGTAAGACGATCTACAATCACCCAGATAGCATTCGATCCTCTGGCTGACTTTGGCAATCCGGTCACAAAATCCATGGTAACGTTCTCCCACTTCCACTCGGGAATAGGAAGAGGCTTGAGCAAACCTGCTGGTCTCTGATGCTCGGCCTTCACTAACTGACAAGTCAGACACTGAAATACAAACTGTCTGATGTCTTTCTTCATCCCTGGCCACCAATACAACAACTGTAGATCTTTGTACATCTTCGTACTCCCAGGGTGAATGGAGTACGGTGACATGTGGGCCTCCGTCAGAATATCTGCTCGAATAGAATCACTGCTAGCGTCGATCAGTTAGCTAAATTCAGTTGCGTGTGGTTTATCTTTTTGTCAAACACCGGAATTCAGTTTCTAACAATTTCCCCCTTTATGGTGTTTTGACAAAACTAGAGTAAAAGAAAATCGAATAACTGTACTTCATAGTAGATAAAATAAGTGGTAGAACATCTGAACTCATATGCTTCACAAATACAAAAAAGACTGCTGCTTATAGGGATTTCTTCTACTGTTCTAGAATCTCTTTGAGCTCTTCCCCATTTTTGTCAAACAGCTCCATCTTGACAGATAATTTCCAAACGTCAGTAGCTAGAAGCCGGACAGAGGTGGAAATGTTTTCAATATCAGAGGTCATTGTGACTTGCAGCAAATCTATCTTCCTGGAGACGAGTGTCTCGACACTGTCAACTCGTTTGTTAATAGAATTTTGAGTTGTAGTGAGACTCAAGGCTATCCCCTTATTCTTCTGGATTTCTTCAACTGCAAATGAGAGAGAGGTAACAACAGTTTGGATAGCTTTCAGCTTTTCGGAATTGAACTGTTGAGAGTCTTCCAATTTTAGAGTGTGAGACAGTTGCGTATTCTGAATCTTTGAGATGGCTGAAAGCATCTGATTCATACTATCCTGCATATTCTGAATTTCTTCGAGAACAAGATCAAAATATGATGAGGATGGAGGAGGAGACTGATGAGAGGTTTCCGGTCCTCTTGTAGTTTCATCAAATACAATCAACTCTTGATCAGTTGCTACTGTTTCAGCAACATTCTGAACTGACGTGATTGCAGCAACTTCTTCTGGAATTGGAGGTGGAGAAGGTGGATTCTGATCAGCAGATGAGCTTCCTAGAAGAGTAATAGAATCTGAGGAAGCCAAAACTGGTGCTTCTAGAGGGTGATCTTGAGAATCAGTTGGCACAACAGTTGGAATAGCTTGTTCAGCAGATAGATCTTGCTGAACTGGTGCTTCTAAAGGGATATAAACCTCTGCATGGATTTGATCAACGGGGTGATCAACTGCATTAGAAATAGGTTCACTCAATTTGGATTCTTGCACCACTGCTTGGATAATTTCATCAATGTTTGTGAAAGATAATTCGGCTTCAGTGTACATTTGATGCTCAGCAGTAGATGATTGAGGCAAATCCTGAACTGGCTCTTCAGTTGGAATAATGGCCTGTTCTGAGAGTGACTCTTTCTGTTGAGAGGAAGGTTAAACTATTTCCTCTTCATCATCGTCTGAATCTCCTTGATGAAGGACTAACTCTTGATCCATTTCCCAAAACTTTATCTGAGAAAGCAAACCAATCAGATCAGTGTCAAGCTGAGTTATCACCGCATGATCAGCATAGGCAGTAGGATTTGTTGGAACGTAGTTAGCCTTCAGTTTGTTAAGAATTTCTGTTAACTTCTTCGCTCTCATCTGATGAAACAAATAAGTTTTTCTCCCCAGAGCTTGAACAATTTTTGCCGCTTTGACCATCTTGAGGACAAAGGCTTCGAGTTTGATGAACTTGTTCAGTTGGGATTTCTTTTTCAGTTGCTTGGCAAAAATATGAGTACGATAAGTTGTCCAAGCATCATATAGTTGAAGTTTTGATGCTGCAAAATTGTTAACCCTATCCCAAACAAGGTCAATGTGGGTCAGAATGGCATTGGAAGGCCTAGGCTCTTCAATCAATTTGCCCTTGTCTTTATCAGAACTGAGGATGTGTGGAATTTCCAGACCAGTTCGAGTAGAATCCACCCGTTCTATAATATTGATGTCTTTGGGTCGGGCAGGTGCTAGAACAGTAGGACGGGCAATATTAATCAGGGGAGCTTTGATCCTAACTGTTTCTTTCTTTGCACCAACTGATTTTTCTGGTGGGATGATCTTCAGAGGAATTGCTTCAATTGGCTGCTGAACATCTGAAAAAATTGGCTTGTCAGTAGGAATAGATTCCTCTGTAGTTGTTGGCTTAATTCTCTGGGTCCTTGGTTTCTTGGCGATCTTTGGGGAAGGAGTTTTCTCTGAATCTGATTCACCCACAACTAATTTCCTTTTTGCTGACTTCAGTTGAGCCAATGTCTTGGCCTTTTTCACTGATTTAGGGGCCGTCTGTTGAGTCCCAATCTCCTGCTTTATCTTTACAAACTGAGCAGGAGAGATGTCTAATTTGGTTTTGAGTGGCATAGTATTCTTCGCATTGAAGACTTTGAATTTGGATGATTTTTTTGAATCATCTGCCACTAACCCCTTCACTTTCAGCAAATAGCTCAGTTGCACGGCAAAGCCTTTGGACTGTTTGGATGATAGAAATATATTCTTTAAAATATTGAATATGAGATGCTTCCAGTTGAGTTTACGTTCAGCCATAATGATAGAAATGGCCTGAAATTTTTCCAACGTAAGTGCAACAGAAGATCCAGCTTTCGCCAAAATCCCTTTGGCGATTATATCAGCAAATAACTGAACCTCGTGCTTTAGCTCCTTCTTTGGATCGAAACTTTGATTTTCTGTCCATCAGCGGAAAGTGAGGTTTGCATTTCTTCAACATCAGATGCTTTTACATCAGAGAGGTGTGTCAGTCCTTCAGATGGTAAAGAAAAGATTTCTCCAAAGGAATCTTTAGAGATGGTCAGCAACTGACCATTGATAGTAGAGGTGATGTTTCCATCAGAATTGATCATACCGCTAGAGTAGAATTCTTGAAGTTCTTTGGGGTAGATCTCTTGTGATGATTGTCCCAAGAATGTCCTTAACCCAGCAGTTTCGAGTTTTTGAAATACGTTCTTGACATCAGGGTCGCCGAAGGATAGAATCGATCCGAAGTTGATAACCATTGCATTCAGCATATAAGTGGGAGTTTGATTCGCCATTTGGAACTGAATGAATTCCTAGAAAATAGAAAGATGAGATTTGTTTTTGCTCTTAAGAGTTTGTAGATAAACGTAAAGTAAAACTGAAATGGAGCGGGGAATGGTACATATGTACGTGACTATTCAAACTCTGGACACGTGTCAGTCCATAGAAATTTTGAATTACAACGTGTGTACGTGTGTTGTAAGCGTGTGTAATTTAAACGGTTCAAAAGGTGTCCATGTTTCCACCAATCATTTGCTGAAGGGTAGCATTTAATGGTGGAAGAACAGTCACGTCACTTGATTTGGAATATAATATGGTTAATTAGTTAACTTATATGAGAAGATTAGTGAAAAGCTCAACTGAATGATCAGTTGTGAGACTGTGTCCTCAGTTGAGAGTTGACTAACAATTGCCTTCTCAGTTAACCTCTGAAAACCAATTTTCCTCCTTAATAGATGCATAAAAGAGAATTTCGAGAATATAAACAAGATTAATTAAAAGAAATCCTGATGCTTAGTAGTGTAAACGTCTGTCATAATGAAATTGTGGGGACCCGGGCTCTAATTCTTTTTCTTGGGATTAAATGGATTGTTATTAAAAACGTGGGTCAATTTTTCGCTTTTTACCTTAAATCTAATGTAAACAAACGAGCATGAGTTCTTTATTTAAATACAACATACAAACATCAAATACATGTATTATTCTGTATGTTTTCCTTAACCAGTAATAAAAGACAGTACATAATAACAGACAACTACTGGTCCATCTGCTAGGCCCGAGATTTCCACGCTAACACGATCATCTCTGTCTCGACCCAAATCCTGCCCCACCTGTTGTTATGCACACATACAGACATAACAACAGCCGGAAAACCGGTGAGAACAAATCCCAGTATAAACATGTGAACATGCATATAAATACTATAAAACATGAAACATGCTGATATGAATGTCATTCATATAAAATCATGAAATGCGAGCCTAATCATGTCTAGATGCGACTCGACTAAAACTCTAGGGATCCCGGTGTGAATAAGACGATCTATCACCTACCCTCCCAATCGGGGTGACGGTACGTCTTATTCCTAGACTTCGGCCTGATCTGTATCCACGTCTACAATAGGGGGGTGATCTTCCCCTAAGCTGGGATAGAACCGAACGTCTAGAAGTCTGCCTGATCTCCAGACTGTCCTATCTTAATGCATGAATACAAAATCTGTAAACAAGCATAATCATCTAATGCAATGTAACATGATCTGTAAACAAAGCATAATAGGAATTGAATACAAGTTCTAATAAACATCTAATGCAATGTAACATGATCTGTAAACAAAGCATAACGAGATTTGCATATAAACAAATCTATAATAATACCTATATCAAGATATAAACAATAAAACTCGTATGTGATTTTAGTTGGGAAACTCAAATGTGATCTCATTTGAGTCGTGATTCCCCAAAACAAAGCATGTAGTATACCTTCCGTCGTAGAATTGCTGTTACAGTCGTGAAGATGAATCTGCAATAGGAATGATTCTTAACACTTCTAAGAAATGTTTCTAATGCTTTCAAATCTAACGAAACCTCGCCTCTATTTATAGGCAATGATCGGAAGATCCGATCCACTTCGGACGCTCCGATCTGACACCCTTCGGACGCTCCGAACTTACTTCGTACGTTCCGAATCCTGCATGTCTTCCACGTCTCTAGCCAACTGTCTCGGATGATCCGAACTACGATCGGTCGATCCGAACTATTGCATGCCATCCATGTGTCCAGCCACCTGGCTCGGACGCTCCGAACTCCGAACGGACGGTGCGAACTCTGATCGTACGTTCCGATCTCGGTTCGGTCCTTCCGGTCTCACCGAAATATAAATACTCCAATATTCTCGATGCCGGTCAGTCTAATTCTCAATAGATATCAACACTATCATATTCTCAATCATAATCCAATACAATACTTCGGTCTCAACAAGTCATAATCATACTGAAAATCATATATGATATCATTTCTTATTTCTTATGGTTATGTACAATCTTCACAACATATTCGTATATGTCAATCATTGTTCCGGGCATTACATTTCTCCCCCTCTAAGACAGAAGTTCGTCCTCGAACTGAAGTAATCATACAAATTATTTAAAACAGTTTGATAATCTAAAACTGAATACATACTCATATCATATAAATAACTCGGGGTGTTTCTGCCTCATGTTTTCTTCCGTTTCCCACGTCGCTTCCTCAATGCCATGTCGACTCCACTGAACTTTCACAAGTGGAATGGTCTTCGTTCTGAGCTGTTTGTCCTTTCGATCAAGAATCTGTATCGGTCGTTCTATATAGCTCAAGGTTTGATCAAGTTCAGCTTCGTTCGGTTGAATAACATGAGAAACATCTGGCATATATCTGCGTAACATTGATACATGAAATACGTCATGTATTCCGGATAAGGAAGGAGGAAGAGCAAGTCGATAAGCTCGATCGCCAATCTTTTCAAGAATCTCGTAAGGACCAATGTATCGAGGAGAGAGTTTTCCGCGTTTGCCAAATCGAACAACGCCTCTGAATGGAGAAATCTTTAAAAACACTCTATCTCCCGCCTCAAATACTAACGGTCTACGTCTGATATTGGCGTACTTTGCTTGTCGATCTTGTGCTGTCTTCATTCGTTTCTGAATGATCTTTACCTTCTCAGTCATGTCACGAATCATATCTGGCCCAAGTTCTGGTACTTCTGAAACATCATCCCAATATAGCGGAGATCTGCACCTCTTGCCATACAAAGCTTCAAACGGTGCCATCTCAATGCTTGTTTGATAGCTATTATTGTACGAGAATTCGCAAAGAGGTAGGGAATCTTGCCAACTAATGCCAAAATCTAGCACGACGGCTCTCAACATATCCTCTAATGTCTGGATAGTCCGTTCTGACTGTCCGTCTGTCTGAGGATGGTAAGCAGTGCTAAGGTGTAAGGTCGTACCTAACGCCTGCTGTAAACTGTGCCAGAAGTGTGAAGTGAATCGTGGATCACGATCTGATACGATAGACTTCGGCACTCCATGCAATCTGACTACCTCACGAATATAAATCTCCGCCATCTGATCCTGTCTAAACGTCATTCTATATGGAATGAAACATGCGGATTTGGTCAGTCTGTCAATAATGACCCAAATCGCATCACAGCCTTTGGATGATCGTGGTAACTTCGTCACAAAATCCATGGAAATGTGGTCCCATTTCCATTCTGGAATGGATAAACTCTGAAGTAAACCCCCCGGCTTCTTCCTCTCGGCCTTCACCTGTTGGCAGTTCAAGCATTTAGACACAAATTCGGCAATATCTGACTTCTTTTGCTTCCACCAGAACTGTGTCTTCAAGTCATTGTACATCTTTCGGCCACCAGGATGGATGCTGAACCGACTACAATGTGCCTCCGTCAGAATCTGCTGTCTCAAATCTGCAACATCTGGCACAACTAGACGGTTATTCACGTACAACACATGATCTCGTACCTGATATTCTGATACATGCCCTGATCTGACCATTTGGATTGATCTTTGCACATTCTGATCAGTTCTTTGTGCTTCCTTAATCCTCATAATCAAATTGGGCTCAACTTGGATCAACAGAAATACCATCTCCAGAAATGATATGTCCTAAGAAGACAACTCTATTCAACCAAAACTCACATTTTGACAATTTAGCATACAGTCGCTCATTTCTCAACGTCTGCAACACAATTCTGAGATGCTCTGCATGCTCATTTCTGTTCTTCGAATACACCAAAATGTCATCAATGAAGACAATCACAAATTCATCTAGATATCTCTGAAACACTTGGTTCATCAAGCCCATAAATACCGCAGGAGCATTTGTTAAACCAAAAGGCATGACAATAAATTCGTAATGTCCATACCTGGTTCGAAACGCTGTCTTTGGTATGTCTATATCTCGAACTCTGAGCTGATGATAACCAGAACGTAAATCAATCTTAGAATAGACCGAGGATCCCTGCAACTGATCAAATAGGTCATCGATCCTAGGCAAAGGATATTTATTCTTGATCGTTGCCTTGTTCAACTGCCGGTAATCGATACACAACCGCATCGACCCATCTTTCTTTCGCACGAACAGCACCGGAGCGCCCCAAGGAGATACACTAGGTCTGATATATCCCTTGGCTAGAAGATCTTCTAATTGTGCTTTCAATTCTTTGAGTTCGATGGGTGCCATCCTATATGGAGCTCTCGAAATAGGTACGGTACCTGGCGCAAGTTCAATGCTGAAATCTACCTCACGAACCGGAGGTAATCCTGGGATCTCATCTGGAAAAATATCTGGAAATTCCCGTACTACTGGCAGATCTGCTAATGCCGGGCTCGACTTCTGCATATCTACAGCATAAACAAAGAAACCATCCGCTCCTTTCTGTAACAGTCTGTTCATAGTAAGAGCCGAAATCAAGGGAATCCGAGATCTGGAACCCTTCCCGTAGAATTTCCACTCGTCTGTCATCTCGGGTCTGAATCTGACAATCTTGTGGAAACAATCCACGGTGGCTCTGTACTTCGTTAGCATGTCAATACCGACTATACAATCAAAATCAGCTAGACCCAACACTATACAATCTAGGTCAATCTCATGCCCCTCAAACTGTAGAATGCAATGTCTAACCGTAGTTACAGATATTAATCCACTTCCCAACGGAGAATTAATAGACACAACGTCTAACAACGACTCAACAGGCAATGAATGCAACAATGCAAATCGTTCTGAGATGAATGTATGCGATGCACCTGTATCTATCAAGATATAAGCAGGATAACCATAAAGGAGACAGTTACCTGCTATAACATCATCTGGTGCATCTTGTGCTTGCTCCTCTGTCAACGCAAACACTTGGGCCTGTTGCCTCGGAGGTTGAGTCACAGTCTGACTACCTCGGCCTCTGGGTGGAGTCGGTGCTGGTGGAGGCTGAAAAGAGTGAACCGACGATGCCTGCCGCTCAAACTGAGGTACTGAACCGGATGCTCTTCCACTCTGGCCTTGCTGTACACCTCTCTGTGGACAGACTTTGGCAAAATGCCCTGGTTGCCTGCAATAGTTGCATCTCCCTGTCACCCCTTGACACTGTTCAGTCGCATGCTTTCCTCCACAGGAACTGCAATAACCACCGATAAACCTTGAACTTTGATCAAAACCACTCTGTTTTGATCCGCTGGAGCTCGACGAAATGCTCCCTGGTCTTTTAAACTGTTTCCCCTTCGCCTTCAGCTGTTCTTTGCGTCCACTACCACTACCACCACTTTCGACTCGAGGAGGAGGAACTTGGGATGGAGGTAGTGGCGGTCTTGGACTTGGTGCAACATACGGAGCACTCCGTTGTCTAAGCAATCCTGCTTCAGCTCCTTTGGCACGATTCAATGCATCCGAGAAGTTATCGGGTCTCCCAGTATTGACTAACGTAAAGATATCTGGATTCAGGCCATTTATAAACTGATCCGCCATGGCCTCGTCATTTCCTGAAACATGAGGTGCGAAACGAAGCAAAGAGGAAAATTTAGCAACGTACTCTTCGATGTTCAATGGCCCTTGCCTCAGGTTTGCGAATTCAGCGCCTTTATCTTTACGGTAAGATACAGGGAAGAATCGTTGATAAAACTCGGTCTTGAATACCTTCCAAGAAATTTCGGTACCCCGCTGCTCTAAAGCTCTCCTAATGTTCAACCACCAATTCTTTGCTATATCTTGCAATTGATGGCCAATTAGCTTGATCCTCTTCTCATCACTGTACTCCAACGAGTCGAATAGCATCTCAATATCTTCAAGCCAACTTTCGCACTCGATGGCATTCTCGGTACCTTTTAAAGTGGGAGGTCGAAAGGATTGGAATCGCTTCAGCAACGTCTCCATAGGGGTCGCCGTAACATCCATAGAATCTCCGGATGTACTCCCCTGCTCTGGCGCTGCTGGTCGTAGAGGTACGGCTGCTCTTCTAGGAGGCATATCTAATAATCCAACTGATTAGTAAACAAGATATACAACTGTCTCAGCCATCATCTAGTCAGTTACCTCTGATCTAGAATCGGTTCTGATTCAGTCAATCACATGCTGAAATTAATCAAATACCAAACAACATGTAATAAGAAAGCAATAATCATGCTAGCACATCATCAAGCAAGGAAGAAGACTCGATCTACCCCGCTCATTCTATCCTATTTCAGTCTAACGGAACTATCGGCCAGTCTAACGGAACTATCGGCTCTGATACCACCTGTTGTGGGGACCCGGGCTCTAATTCTTTTTCTTGGGATTAAATGGATTGTTATTAAAAACGTGGGTCAATTTTTCGCTTTTTACCTTAAATCTAATGTAAACAAACGAGCATGAGTTCTTTATTTAAATACAACATACAAACATCAAATACATGTATTATTCTGTATGTTTTCCTTAACCAGTAATAAAAGACAGTACATAATAACAGACAACTACTGGTCCATCTGCTAGGCCCGAGATTTCCACGCTAACACGATCATCTCTGTCTCGACCCAAATCCTGCCCCACCTGTTGTTATGCACACATACAGACATAACAACAGCCGGAAAACCGGTGAGAACAAATCCCAGTATAAACATGTGAACATGCATATAAATACTATAAAACATGAAACATGCTGATATGAATGTCATTCATATAAAATCATGAAATGCGAGCCTAATCATGTCTAGATGCGACTCGACTAAAACTCTAGGGATCCCGGTGTGAATAAGACGATCTATCACCTACCCTCCCAATCGGGGTGACGGTACGTCTTATTCCTAGACTTCGGCCTGATCTGTATCCACGTCTACAATAGGGGGGTGATCTTCCCCTAAGCTGGGATAGAACCGAACGTCTAGAAGTCTGCCTGATCTCCAGACTGTCCTATCTTAATGCATGAATACAAAATCTGTAAACAAGCATAATCATCTAATGCAATGTAACATGATCTGTAAACAAAGCATAATAGGAATTGAATACAAGTTCTAATAAACATCTAATGCAATGTAACATGATCTGTAAACAAAGCATAACGAGATTTGCATATAAACAAATCTATAATAATACCTATATCAAGATATAAACAATAAAACTCGTATGTGATTTTAGTTGGGAAACTCAAATGTGATCTCATTTGAGTCGTGATTCCCCAAAACAAAGCATGTAGTATACCTTCCGTCGTAGAATTGCTGTTACAGTCGTGAAGATGAATCTGCAATAGGAATGATTCTTAACACTTCTAAGAAATGTTTCTAATGCTTTCAAATCTAACGAATTTATAGGCAATGATCGGAAGATCCGATCCACTTCGGACGCTCCGATCTGACACCCTTCGGACGCTCCGAACTTACTTCGTACGTTCCGAATCCTGCATGTCTTCCACGTCTCTAGCCAACTGTCTCGGATGATCCGAACTACGATCGGTCGATCCGAACTATTGCATGCCATCCATGTGTCCAGCCACCTGGCTCGGACGCTCCGAACTCCGAACGGACGGTGCGAACTCTGATCGTACGTTCCGATCTCGGTTCGGTCCTTCCGGTCTCACCGAAATATAAATACTCCAATATTCTCGATGCCGGTCAATCTAATTCTCAATAGATATCAACACTATCATATTCTCAATCATAATCCAATACAATACTTCGGTCTCAACAAGTCATAATCATACTGAAAATCATATATGATATCATTTCTTATTTCTTATGGTTATGTACAATCTTCACAACATATTCGTATATGTCAATCATTGTTCCGGGCATTACAGAAATAGTTCTTTCATCTTCTTTGTCCTGTTCTATAAATAAGAGTAGCTCAGTTAGTCGCAAATATATTAGCAAATTATATTCAGTAGAGAAAATGGCAGGTGCAAGCAGTTCAAAGTCTCCGGACATGGCTGAAGATTTCATGAAAGTAACTCTGGAGAAGAGAAAGATTGAGATGGAAGATGATGTTTTCCATCAAATTCTACGCTACTGGGAGAATCTCCAAGAACCTCAGTTTCTTTGGGAAAATGAGATGGCAAACACTCCCATTTTGCTGGAAAAACTGGAGAAATATCGGGAACGCTTGCACGTTGCCCATGCTGTAAATATTTTCGAACCAGAAAATATTTACGAGCTGATTCTCTACAAAGAGAGGAGGATCCTGGAGCTCATATCTCAGTCTGACAGCTTTCATAAGACTTGCACTGGAGATATAAATCAATGGATGGCCAAATGGAGGGTTTTTGTTCAGGAGGAATTGTATAATGTAATTCGCAATAATTTCCTCAAATGAATGAAATGATGTTATCAGTTTATCTCTGTCTTGTTAGTTTCCTACATTACTTGATTTCATTAGCTGATAAGTAAATTATAAGCACAAGTACTGAATACAATGAACTGATAGAAGATTAATTGACATCAGTTGAGAGTAAAAAAATAAAGAACTAACTGAGTGATTAGTAAAATACAGTAAAACTGACAAAAGAATTAACCACCAGGATATCAACAAGACTGATTAGGATAAATCAATTAATCCAAGTATATTGCGAAAATGAGAAAACTTAGTCTCAGCCAGTGGTGTGGTGAAGATATCAGCTGCTTGCTGCTCAGTTGAGACGTATTCCAGTCTGATGTTCTTCTTCAAGGCATGATCTCTAATGAAGTGATGCCTGACATCTATATGTTTGGTCCTGGACTGAAAAACTGGATTATAGGTGATAGCAATCGTACTTGTATTATCACAGATGGGCGATTCTTTAGCATCAATTCCATAATCTCTCAGTTGTTGCTGAATCCAGAGCAGTTGAGCACAGCAACTTCCGGCAGCAAGATATTTTGCTTCAGTTGTGGAAGTTGCTATGGATGTTTGCTTCTTGCTGAACCAGGAGATCAGACTGACCCCTAGAAATTGACATGATCCACTAGTACTTTTACGATCAAGCTTACATCCTGCATAATCTGCATCTGAATATCCAACTAAATTGAAAGATGAATCTTTAGAATACCATAACCCAACATTTTGTGTGCCCTTAAGATATTTTAAATTATGCTTGGCAGCTGCAAAGTGTGATTGCATAGGATTTGATTGAAATATCGCACACATACATACAGAAAATACAATATCAGGACGACTAGCAGTTAGGTACAATAATGAACCTATTAAACCTCTGTAAAGTGTCGTCTCAACTGATATTCCCCCTTGATCATTATCCAATTTTACTGATGAGCTCGTGGGAGTACTTGCAGCTGAACACGATTCCATGCCAAACTTCTTCAGTAATTCCTTCGTGTATTTAGTTTGACTAATGAAAGTGCCCGATTCCAGTTGCTTCATTTGTAATCCAAGAAAGAATGTCAGTTCACCCATCATGCTCATTTCAAATTTCTCCTGCATTAACTTAGCAAACATCTCGCATAATTTTGGGTTAGTTTACCCAAAAATAATGTCATCAACATAAATTTGAACGAGTAGAATATGATCATTCTTGGAGAATTTGAACAATGTCTTATCAACTGATCCAACAAAAAAATCGTGATCAGTTAGAAATTTCGAAAGGGTTTCATACCAAGCTCTTGGAGCTTGCTTAAGACCATATAAGGCTTTGTTCAAATGGTAGACATGATCAGGAAGGTGATTATTGATAAAACCTGGAGGTTGTTCAACGTAGACTTCTTCCTGCAACTGGCCATTCAGAAATGCACTCTTTACATCCATTTGATAGACTTTGAAGTTTTTGAATGAAGCATAAGCAAGGAATATTCTGATTGCCTCCAGTCTTGCAACTGGTGCATATGACTCATCGTAATCAATTCCTTCTTCTTGCCTGTATCCTTGTGCTACTAGTCTTTCTTTGTTGCGCACAACTGAACCATCTTCGTTCAGTTTGTTCCTGTACACCCATTTTGTACCTATAACAGTTTTTGAAATTGGTCTTGGAACTAAGTTCTAGACATTGTTATGGATAAACTGATTTAGCTCCTCTTGCATTGCATTTATCCAGTTTGGATCAGCAAGAGCTTCATCAGTCTTCTTGGGTTCTAGTTGTGATACGAAAGCTGAATGAATGAATAAATTGAGCATCTGATTTCTTGTTCTCACTGGATCAGATGGTTTACCTATTACCAACTCTGGAGGATGTGATTTCTTCCATCTGAGTTCAGCATTTATTGCTTCTAAATTATCAACTGCTTCTGTGGGCAACTGAACGTTTTCAGTTTCAGTTGGTAACTGAATGTCATTTGGTTGTCTTATCAACTGATCGTTAGGAACAGCTTCTGATTCAGCTGGTTGATCTAACACTTTTGGTTCAGGTGTTTGGAGGTTGCTTTGATTAATATGGATGTCTTCTTCATCATCATCATCCAAGCTTATATCTATAAATCTATCAGCTAGCTCAACTTAATCAGTTGGCTTGTCAGCTAGTACAGTTTCATCAAAAACAACATGGATGGATTCCTCAACATTTAAAGTAGTTTTGTTGAAGACTCTATAAGCTTTACTCACTGAAGAATAACCAAGAAATATTCCTTCTGCAGATTTAGCATCAAAAGCTTTTAAAAAAGTTTTATCATTGACAAGTATAAAACATCTGCAGCCGAATATTTTAAAATATGAAACCACACTTTTTCTTCCATGACATATCTCATAAGGTGTTTTCATATGATTCTTATTAATCATTGATCTTTTTTTAATGTAACACGCAGTGTTCACTGCCTCTGCCCAAAACCTTTGAGAGATACTAGAATCAGCAAGCATTGTTCTAGCAGCCTCTTTGAGGGTCCGATTTCTCCTTTCAGCTACACCATTTTGCTGAGGAGTTCTAGCTGCTGAGAGCTCATGCTTAATTCCGGCATTCTCTAAATAATTTGAAAGAATTTGATTGATAAATTTAGTTCCTCGATCGGATTTGATTCTGTCAATTCCAACTGATTTTTCATTTAATAATCTTTTGAAAAGCTTAATCAGTGGAACAGCAGTTTGGTCTTTGGACTTGAGAAATATAACCCAAGTGAATCTTGAAAAATCATCTACAACCACCAAGGTGTATTTCATTCCCCCTAAGCTCATGACTAGTACTGGACCAAAGAGATCCATATGTAACCGTTCTAAGCATCGGGAAGAAGATTTACGACCGTTGTTCTTAAAAGAAGATTTGATTTGTTTACCAAACTGACATGCTGAGCAAATTTTATTTTTGGTAAAATCCATTTTGGGCACTCCAGTATCAAGATCGTGGTTAATCAAATATGCAATAGATTTGAAATTCAGGTGGTTTAATCTCTTATGCCACAACCAGTTTTTAGAGGAATTTGAAGCCATAAAACAAACCGATGCATAAGGTTGATCATTCCAACTGACTTTGTAAGTGTTTCCACACCTTTTGCCAGTTAAAATGATCTCTTCAGTTCAGTTTTTGGCTGAACAAGAATGTTTGTCAAACTAAACTGAGAATCCATTATCGCATAATTGACTGATGCTGATCAGATTATACTTGAGATTCTCAATTAGTAAAACGTCATTAATGATGAAGTTACCATGGATAAGCTTACCCTTACCCACAGTTTTACCTTTAGAATTATCTCCAAAACTGATGTTTGGTCCAGTGCACTTAATCATTTGGGATAATAGGTCAGAATCTCCTGTCATGTGGCGTGAACATCCACTATCCGAGTACCGTATAGATTCAATGCTTGTACCTGTTACCTGCAATCACACACAAGATAAGATTCTGGTACCCTTTTCTACTTGGGTCCAAAGTTGATTAGTCCTTTAGGAATCCAGACTTGGATCAGTCTAACTGACCGTCCAGTTTCTGTATCCCAGATGGTCTTTCCCAATCTGTGTGTGCTTGGTGTAAGGTGTGCAGAAGAATCAACATGTTATTTGCCCTTTTTCAACTGATTGTTCAGCCAATATCTCTTCTGAACTGACTTCCTGTTATAGTAATTTGAGTAGCCATTTGAGTAATTTTTGCTGAAAATTTTTGGTGGCTGACTTCATGAGTCAGTCACAACTTTTGGGCTATAACCAATACCACATCTTTTGCCCTTGTTCATACTTACAGTTAGCTGTTCAATCAGTTTACTTGGCTCAGATTGTTCTTGTACCGTAACTGATTTGACAAAGTGAATGTATTTCCTTTTATCCATATTCAGTTTTGGTCGAGTATCTTTGAGAGACATTTCATCTTGGTTACTGAACCCTAAACCAGTTTTATCAGTAACTGATTTTTGTGAGTTATGTATATCAGTCAATGCAGCAGATGATTTGTTCCAAGCCTGAATAAGCTCAGTTTGCTTTGAATTTTCAAGCATCAACTTTTGAATCATTAACTGATCCTTGCTTCTTTAAGTATTGAGTTCAGCAATCTCCTTTTTCAGACTCAACATGTCAACTGATTCATCAGTTGTAGTCTTATTGTGAATATGATCATTTTGCTTTGCTCTGGCCTTTTCAAATAATAAGGCAAGCTTATGATACTCACTGACCATGTCATGCAATGTTGAAATAAGTTCTTCTCTCGTAAAATCAGTTGAGCTAAAGTCAAATACCTGTTGACTGCTGGATTCCATTTCTGTGTCACCAGCCATCAGACATTTCACTTCCTCTTCATTGTCACTAGAACTGCATGAAGTTTCTGGTTCTGACTCCTCGCTGTTAGTGTCTGCCCACTTTGATTTGCTCTCTTCAGCCAAGAGCACTTCATGCTTCTTCCTGGAGAACTTCTTATCATCTTTGGATCTCTTTTTGTGCTTATATGGTTTCTTTCTTCTTTCAGTTGAGCCTTGACTGTCTTTCTTTGGTTTGGTACAGTCAGCAATGAAGTGACCTGGTTTGCCACAGTTGTAGCAAGCGTTTATTTCTTCCTTGGAATTGCTTATTTGATATTTATTTTGAAATTTTCCTTGATTTTTCCTCATAAATCTTCCAAACTTTTTGATGAACAATGACACGGCATCATTGCTTAGTTGATCAGCAGCTTTTTCAACTGAACCAGTTGGTTCTGTTCTAACAGCAGCTAAGGCAGTCGTGGCTGCTGGAGTAGAAGATTCTCCTTCTCGAGTTTGCAACTCAAACTCGGAGGCTTTCAAATCAGCAAATAGATCATGAAGCTCAACTTTGGTAATATCCTTGGATTCCCTCATTGCCATGGTCTTCACATCCCACTCCTTGGGAAGACCTCTGATTATCTTCAATGCAACTTCTTTGTTTGTGTACACTTTTCCAAGTGCATTTAATTCATTGATGATGCAACTGGTTCTTTCATCATAATCATGCATCGTTTCACCAACTCTCATTTTGATATTGTCAAACTTCTAAACAGCAACAGAAAGTTTGTTTTCTTTGGTTTGTTCGTTCCCTTCGCAAAGCTGGATCAGCTTCTCCCAAATCTCTTTGGCTGTCTTGCACATTTTGATTTTGCTGAAAGTTACTTTATCCAACGTCTTATATAGTATTTCTTTTGCCACATTATCCAAGTTGGCTTTTCTTTTATCCTCTGTAGTCCATTCTTCTCTGGGCTTTTCTATACGATGAGGTGCCCCATCAGTAATGGTAACAGCTGTGTTGGCTTTCAAAATCTTCATGGGTCCATCAGTTATAACGTACCACATATCATGATCTTGTGCAGCTAGGTGAGCCTGCATCCTGATCTTCCAATCATTGAAGTCTTCTCTAGAGAACATAGGAATCTTATTGAATGAAGACATAATGAGAAATTTGAGTATAGATATTCTGAGACGAGATACAACTGCTCTGATACCACTTGAAAGGATCGGTTAAACGAATAAAGAGTGTTTAGAAGGGGGGTTGAATAAACACTGCTCAAATTTAAATATTCTTCGACAATTTGAGTTCAGTTTTGTTACAAACTGATACTAGGTATCACGTCGGTCAATGACAATCAGTTAAACTGAATGAAACAGTTGCGGAAAATAAACTGACTGAAAGATAGAGTATCTAACAAAGAAAATAATGACTGAAGTAAAGATAACACAATTTGTTTCTGGATGTTCGGAGACTTGAATAACTCCTACGTCACCCTTTCTATCACGAAGATAGGATATCCACTAAAAGACTTTGATCAAATACAAGATACTGCACTGACCCACTTCAGTTTGGACTTATCACTTTGCCACAACTGAAACTCTTAGTATATAACACTTTTACAGATGGTAACTGATCTTAGCACAACTTAGAAAAACTTATCAAAGATTACACAGTGCTATTTAAGCTCGAGAATGTAGCCTTGAATGCTACTGATATAACTAGTAAACGTGACCTTTTAACTTCTGAATGTGAGTAGATATTTTTGCAGCATAACAGCAAGTAAAATGTAATAGCTGAAATCAGTTGTCGTTTCTTCGGATGCTATCTTCGATTATTTATAAGCTTCTTTCTCAACGGTAACATTAAAGGATATTTGAATATTCTAACCGTTGATTGCCACGTCGATATACTCTGAAAGTCGTACACTGTTTTTTCTGAAATGCGGCGTTCCACTATAAGTTGCAGGTAGTTGTACTATTTTTCGGTTGTTGCTTTCAACTAATGATGTGTACAACTGAGAGATCAGCTGGTAAAGAGTCAGTTGACGAGAATGACTAAATAGTTGTTCAGCTGAAAGAGCAGCTAGCTGTTCAGTTATAATTCAGTTGCGTCGATCAGTTAGCTAAATTCAGTTGCGTAGTTCAGTTGGTTTATCTTTTTGTCAAACACCGGAATTCAGTTTCTAACAGAACCCATATCCTGTCTCGGTATCTCACAATACCATCGTTGACCGAATACAAGACACTTCCCTTGGCCTCATCTCTCTGCTTCCACTTGGCCAACTGCTCATCTGCTGATTGACCACTGCGAATACGATCCAGAAGGGAAGACTGAATGGTCAAGGTAGATAGACGGGGAACTCTACCTCGAGGATAAGTCTCAAGATCAAACCTCTGCATCTCAAACTGAAGAGGTTTCAAAACTGTCAAATGGGCCATCGCTGCAACTTTCCGGCTCAATGCATCCGCAACTACATTAGCTTTACCCGGGTGGTATCTAATGTCACAATCATAGTCCTTCACAAGCTCCAACCAACGCCTCTGACGCATATTCAGCTCCTTCTGTGTAAAGAAATACTTGAGGCTCTTGTGGTCGGTAAAGATCAAGCACTTCTCTCCATACAGATAGTGCCTTCAAATCTTCAAGGAAAAAACTACTGCGGCCAACTCTAGATCATGAGTAGGGTAGTTCTTCTCATGGGTCTTCAACTGTCTAGAAGCATAAGCTATCACCTTCCCATGCTGCATCAATACGGCGCCAAGACCGAGCTTCAAAGCATCGGTATACAGAACAAACTCACCGGGCCCTGACGGTATGGCCAAAACTGGTGCTGAGATAAGAGCTTGCTTCAAAGTATCGAAACTCTTCTGACACTCCTCGCTCCAAACAAATTTCACATTCTTCTTTGTCAGTGCTGTGAGTGGAATTGCAATCGAGGAGAATCCCTTAATGAATTTTCGATAATTTCCTGCTAAGCCAAGGAAACTGCGGATCTCTGATGCATTCTACGGCACAACCCAATCCCTGACTGCTACAACTTTCACTGGGTCTACCTCAATGCCACTGTTGGAAACAATGTGGCCTAGGAACGTCACCTTCTCTAACAAAAATTCGCATTTACTGAACTTTGCGAATAATTTGTGCTTCTGCAATGTCTGCAACACTGTGGTCAGATGCCTGCTGTGATCCTCTCGATTCTTGGAGTAGACGAGAATGTCATCTATGAACACTATCACAAACTGGTCGAGGTACGACTGAAATACGCGATTCATGAGATCCATGAAGATCGCTGGCGCATTCGTCAAACTGAACGGCATCACAAGGAATTCGTAGTGACCATAACAAGTCCTGAAAGCTGTCTTCGAAACATCGGCGTCTCTCACCCTCAACTGGTGATAACCTGAACGCAGATCAATCTTAGAGAAAATCGAAGCTCCCTGCAACTGGTCAAACAGATCCTTAATCCTCGGAAGTGGGTATTTATTCTTCACTGTAACCCTGTTCAACTCCCGATAGTCAATACAAAGCCTCATCGTGCCATCTTTCTTCTTAACAAACAAGACTGGCGCGCCCCAAGGTGAGAAACTAGGGCAAATGAACTCCTTGACAAGAAGTTCCTGAATCTGCTTCTTAAGCTCTGTCATCTCTATCGGTGCGAGTCGGTACGGTGCTTTTGAGATCGGAGCCGTACCTGGCATAAGCTCGATAGAAAACTCCACCTCTCTCTCAGGTGGCATACCAGAGACGTCCTCAGGAAAAACGTCTAAGAAGTCTCTAACAACCGGAACATCTGAAGCTGACTGACTGGGTGCCTCGGGGACAGATATAAAAGTTGCTAAAAATTCCCGACACCCTCTATGCATGAGCTTCCTAGCCTGGACATAAGGAATAATGCGCGGTAAAGAAAAGTACCTGTCCGGCTCAAATAAGAAATGCGTCATTCCAAGCGGTCGGACTAGAATAGATCTCCGCTGAAAGTCGATCAAAACTCTGTTCCGCCATAGCCAGTCCATCCCCAGAATGATGTCAAACTCTGGCATCGGCAATAAGATAAGATCCGCATAAACAAGATTTCCATGCAACTCAAGGTCTATGTCTCGGATCACATTGGTGTCTGTGATCTCCTCTCCGGAAGGCAATGATACGGAATAGGCTACATCTAGCCCGATGGTCTTAACTTTGAGAAAGTTCGCAAAGACCTCTGAAATAAATGAATGGGTAGCCCCTGAATCTATCAGGTCTTTGGTTGCTGAGCCAGCTATGAAAATTCTCCCTGAAAGTTTGGAACACTAAGTTGAATCAAATAATCACAAGAGCTAAGCTTCTAGGCATGCAAAGGTCAGAGTTCTTCTATCCTAATCCCGGAAATAATACTGAGTAGAGCATGCAATCCTATCGCAATTCCTAAGTTCAAAATCTTAATACTGATTCCCAAAACGTTGGAATGCAAATGTAAACTTAAAGCTGTAAGGTACCTGTCATCAGCATGGTATCGGGGTTCGTCTCCGCAGCATGGAGAACAAAATGAAAGCGGACCGGTTACGGAGGCCGGAAACGCAACGGAAGCGAAAAATTAAAATTTTAGAGCATATATTTCGGCCCCCTCATATATTTTGTGCAATATTTACAAGAAATCAAAAACATGCATAGGATGTTTGTAGAAATTTACCTATCAACTCCTTAGAGTTGATGAAATGGCTCCAACTTTGTTTAAAATAACAAAGCTCTTGTTTTGGTAGAGAAATCTACAAGCTCCTTCTTTTCCCCTTCAAGAATAAGGCCCACCACTTGGCTATGTAAATCCCCTCAAGTTTTGCACTAGAAAAACTTGAGGATTTTTCAAAGAGATTGATTTTGCTCCAAGAAAATGAAGAACAAAATTTTTGAAAAATTGAGAGAGAAATCCTCCTAATTTTCGGCCAAGGTGTGTAGTGAATGAGGGAGAGAAGTTGAGTCTAGGTAGTGAGAAAAGCAACTCTCAAAAACAACAAAAAGTTGCATGCCTAGTCTCCAACCCTTCACCTCCCCAAAGCATGCAAACCCTAGAATGACATGCATATAATATATTTTTTAACACATTAAAAACCATAGACTAAATTTTAATTATCTCAAACACATTTGAGATAAATTAAATACTACTTGATATTACTCAAGTCCCACTAGTTAAATAATTATTTAAATTGAGCTCTACAAGACTCAATATTATTTAATTAATTCAACACTTGAATTAATTTAATTATTTAGACTCTACTAGGTCCACTAGTGTTTAATTAATTCAACACTTGAATTAATTTAATTTAGTCCTCAATAATGTTTATGAAAATCACAATTTTCAACTACATTATTTACTTGGCCAAATTTTAATCTTAGGAACACTTCCAAAAATTAAAATTTATATTTCTCTCATAGAAGTCATACTTCTAATTTTCTTTATGCTTATAAACACATTTATAAGCCGTTCAACACATTGAACTATTTTACTTCTCATCGGGATTTACAAAGCCAGTACTTGTGTGGCCCTCAATGGTTCATTGATACAACTAGCCGTGGGTTCACATCTCTATGTGATTCGGACTAAACATGTCCTTATTCGAGCATACCCCAATTGCTCCATTCTTACTTATCAACCCCTTGATAGTAAGAACGTCAGAACTCAAGTCTGATAGTACCCAACCAATCACGTTAAACGCCTAGCAGCATCGCTTACGTGATTCCCTAGGTATCACATGATAGTGCCTGCAAGAACCATTCAATTATGGTTAGCGTACAGTACGGTCCCTTCAACTCATATATCCCGACCGATTCGACAACTATTGGTTTATCGAGAGTTGTCAATGAATCGATACTATGTGTCATGTCGTGGTTGCATCGATGGTGTAATCTATGAAACCCCTTTCATAATTACAACCATACTCTGATCAGAGATTTCAACCCACACATACATGAGAAACACATAGGATATCCATACCCGTAGGTAAGCGGTGAATCCCCGACTACAATGCATCGACTCCTATATGTTTCGCCGTAACACCCAACCTTGCCACCTGATGACCCCATAAGAGTCGGTAAACAAGTCAAAGTGAAACGCTAGCATATAGAGTCTCAATGTTGTCCCGGGTCATAAGGACTAATGGTGTACAACCATAAACTAGGACTTTTCCACTCGATAAGTGAGAACCACTTGGAAAGTCCTTTATAGAGGGTTGTTCAGTGCACTCTACCAGGAGCACCTATCTGCATGCTCGGACATCACAATGTCCCCTACCAATGAAACATGGTACTCACATCGCAGATACTAGTCTCTAACTCGAGCGGCATTTATCCTTCTTAGTGGCGGCTGAATCGACTAGGAACGGTTTAGAATATACAGTATTCCAAATATGAGTTTCATGATACTCATCATATGAGCATCTCATATTCTTTCTACTATTTGTATATTCAAGGACTTTATCTATGCAACAAGCATGGGTATAAAGATAAAGATGCGCCAAATTAATAAATTGAAATATTATTAAAATAAAGATCGTTTATACAAAGAGTTTCATTGTGAACAGTCGGCCAACACTTGGCTCGACGTGCACCTACTCTAACAATCTCCCACTTGCACTAGAGCCAACTACCTATATGCTTTAGACCCATTGATTCGCGATGCTTCTCGAACGATGGTCCTGGTAAAGGCTTAGTTAGTGGATCAGCAACATTTTCTGCGGAGCCGACTTTGTCAATCACGACATCTCCTCTTTCCACGATCTCTCTGAGGATGTGGTACTTTCTCAATACGTGTTTGGACTTCTGATGAGACCTTGGCTCCTTTGCCTGAGCTATGGCTCCCGTGTTGTCGCACATCACCGAGATAGGAGCAACTCCATTTGGAATGACGCCCAACTCTTGGACGAAATTCCTAATCCAAACAGCCACCTTTGCTGCAGCCGATGCAGCAATGTATTCTGCCTCACTGGTGGAATCCGCAGTACTGTCTTGCTTGGAACTCTTCCAAGAGACAGCACCACCATTGAGCATGAATATGAATCCGGAGGTTGACTTCGAGTCATCAACATCGCTTTGGAAGCTAGAGTCGGTATAGCCATCCAATTTCAGTTCTCCACCCCCATAGACCAAGAACAACTTATTGGTCCTTCTCAAATACTTGAGGATGTCTTTCACAGCTTTCCAGTGTGGAAGACCGGGGTTGGATTGATATCTACTCACTACACTTAGTGCAAATGCCACGTCAGGACGTGTAGATATCATCCCATACATGATACTACCAATGGCTGAAGCATACGGAATTCGTGTCATCGCCGCTATCTCTGCATCAGTCTTGGGAGACATAGACTTGGATAGGGACACGCCATGACACATTGGTAGATGTCCTCTCTTGGACTCATCCATCGAGAACCGCTTCACGATGGTATCAATGTATGTGGACTGGGTGAGACCAAGCAATCTTTTTGATCTATCTCTATAGATCTGTATTCCCAATACAAAAGATGCTTCACCCAAGTCCTGCATTGAGAACTTACTTGCTAACCATATCTTAGTTGATTGCAACATTCCTACATCATTCCCAATGAGTAGAATGTCATCAACATAAAGAACTAGGAATGTCACAGCACTCCCACTGACCTTCTTATACACACAGGGTTCCTCAGGATTCTTAGTAAAACCAAACTCTTTGATTGTACTATCGAATCTGAGGTTCCAACTCCTCGATGCCTGCTTAAGACCATAAATAGATCTTTGAAGTTTGCATACCATATGCTCACTTCCGATAGATGTGAAACCCTCAGGTTGAGACATGTAAATTTCTTCCTTAATATCCCCATTAAGGAAGGCTGTCTTAACATCCATCTGCCATATCTCATAGTCATACCATGCAGCTATGGCTAGCAATATCCTAATAGACTTGAACATCGCAACTGGAGAAAAGGTTTCCTCATAGTCAACACCTTGCCTTTGAGTATACCCTTTTGCTACCAATCGCGCCTTGAAGGTCAATACCTTCCCATCCGCCCCAAGTTTCCTCTTGTAAATCCATTTACACCCTATGGGAACAATTCCCTCAGGTGGATCCACGAGATTCCACACTTGGTTCGAATGCATGGAATTCATCTCAGATTCCATTGCTTCAAGCCACTTGGATGAATCGGCATCCGATAACGCTTCCTTGAAAGTCCTTGGATCACATCCAAGGTTAGGCTTATCATGGCCCTCTTCAAGAAGCAGACCATACCTCACAGGTGGTCTCGAGACTCTCTCGGTTCTTCTAGGAGCTTGTATCTCCTCACTTGGCTTCTCGGGTGTGGGTTCTACAACTGTGGGTGTCTCTCGAACCTCTTCGAGTTCTATCATCTCGCCTTTTCTATCTAATAGAAATTCCTTTTCCAAAAAGGTTGCGTTCCTAGAAACAAACACCTTTGCTTCTTGGGGATGATAGAAGTAATATCCAATTGAATTCCTCGGATATCCCACAAAGTAGCATAAAATGGATCGACTATCCAATTTATCTCCCACTGTCTGCTTCACATAAGCAGGACACCCCCATATTCTAAGATAAGAATACTTGGGAGGCTTACCCATCCATATCTCATATGGAGTCTTGTCAACTGCCTTTGTATGGACATTGTTCAACAACATTGCCGCTGTTTCAAGCGCATATCCCCAAAAGGATGGCGGCAACTCCGTGAACCCCATCATAAACCGAACCATGTCCATCAAAGTCCGGTTACGACGCTCCGAAACACCATTCAACTGTGGTGTAGCGGGCGGAGTCCACTGCGAGAGAATCCCATTCTCTCTAAGATACTCTTGGAACTCGGCACTCAAGTACTCACCACCTCGATCCGATCGAAGTGTCTTGATGCTTCGTCCCAATTGATTCTCTACTTCACTTCTGAATTCTTTGAACCTTTCAAAGGCTTCAGACTTGTATTTCATCAAATACACATACCCATACCTCGAATGGTCATCGGTAAAGGTGATGAAGTAGGCATGTCCATGCTTAGTGGTGATGCTAAGTGGACCGCACACGTCGGTATGGATCAAATCCAATAACCCTTTGGCTCGCTCCGCATGGCCCTTAAAGGGAATTTTGGTCATCTTTCCTTTCAGACAGGACTCACAAGTCGTGAGAGCGTTAATATCAGACATATCAAACATGCCAACTCCCACTAGCTTGTTCATCCTTCTTGAGGAAATATGACCTAATCGAGCATGCCATAATTGTGCCGAATTAAGAGTATCTTGTTTGCGCTTATTTGTTGTTGTTATTGTTTGGACATTGTTAAGTGGAATATCTTTTAATTTTAAGGTGTAGAGATTGTTTTCAAGTTCACCCGTACCAACTAAACATTCATTCTTGTAAATATTGCAAACACCTTTGCCAAATAAACAAGAAAATCCATCGATATCAAGCATAGGAATGGAAATAATGTTTTTGATCAAGTCTGGTACAAATAAAACATCTCTTAATACAAACTTAAAATCATTGTTCAAAATTAAACAAACATCTCCTATGGCCTTGGCAGCAACTCTTGCTCCATTGCCCATCCTTAAGAAGGTCTCACCCTCTCGGAGCCTTCTACTTCTTCCCATCACCTGCAAATCGTTACAGAGATGTGAGCCACAGCCGGTATCCAATACCCAAGAAGTAGAGTTAATCGAGATATTTACTTCAATAAAGAACACACCTTTGGCAGAACCCTTCTGCGCAAGATATTCCCTGCAGTTACGCCTCCAATGTCCAGGCTTCTTGCAGTGGTGACAGATGTCAACAGTCTTCTCAGCCTTCACTGGCGCGGCTGCCACTACGGGACTCGAAGTCTGCCTCTTCAAGGGCTCGCTCTTCTTGGTACGCTGGAAAGAACGCTTCTTTCCCTTCCCAGGTGGACCGGTCTTCGTGCCAGATGAAGAGCCCACAAAAAGAACCTGCTTCTCCTTCTTGATCGTGGACTCAAAGGTCACAAGCATGTTCACCAACTCTTCAAGGCTGGGCTCAAGCTTGTTCATGTTGAAGTTCACGACAAAAGGATCGAAAGAGCTGGGCAGTGACAACAGCAACACATCCGTGGTCAACTCCGATGGCAAGATCAAATCCATGCCTACGAGCTTGTCCACGAGCCCAATCAACTTTAGGCCATGCTCATGGACCGAAGTCCCATCTCGCATGCGTAAAGTGATGAGCTCCTTCACTGTGGCATGCCTCAAAGGCCGAGTCTGCTCACCGAAGAGCTCCTTGAGGTGCATATGAATGTCAGCAGCATTCTTAGCATCCTCGAATCGCCTTTGCAGCTCATCGTTCATCGAAGCCTGCATATAACACTTCGCCTTCAAGTCATGGTCGCACCAATCCTTGTAGGTCTGCAATTCCTCAGGAGTGCAGCCTATAGGAGCCTCAGCAGGGGGCGCCTCAGTAAGTGTATATGCGATCTTCTCCGAGTTTAGGACAATCTTTAAATTTCTTAGCCAAGTGATATAGTTTGGTCCGGTTAGAATGTGTTTTTCGAGAATGACCGAAAACGGGTTGCGAATTGATGACATGTCAAAGATTGTACTGAAAAGTAAAACAGATAAATGTTAATGACTATTTTAAAATATTTAATAAGATATAAAGTTTGGACTTTTACTTCATAAATAATCGCTCCCACTGTTTTGACATTTTCACTACCCTCTAGTGAAAACGGGAAACATTTTCCTCAGAAGGTACGTAAGGTCCAATTAGCGAATTGTGACCCCGAATAATATCGGCCATCACAATTCCTAAAAGGTAGTTTCCAATTGCATCGCCATGCAACCCTCTACGTATACTTTTGTCTCACGTTTGATTAGGACCCAATAATATGACGTCGTTCATCTTTACGTGTCAAGCCTAACCCATCGATATTGAACCTTAATGGACGGTCGCCATGAGTTCCCTCAATAATATGAGCCGAAATCATGGGAGTTCCACGTAGTTCACATCACAATGTCAATGGATGTCACAGCTTTCCGGCACTCAAGGCTCCCCAATAATATGAGCCGAGCCCCGAGTACGGGTAGCGTTCATCATGCATCCATTGTCGATGGAAGACAAGGAAATTATAAACAAATTTATAATTCCCCTTTTCGGACTTGATATTAATTTTGAATCTTATTCAAAATGAGGGTTTTTAATTTTGAAAGGTCTCATCTTTAATTTTATTTTAAAAGCTCGCCATGTTTGATCGTATGTTTGCCGGATTCATGCAACTTTGTTATTATTATAATAATAACGCACATACTCATTATTTATAACATATCATGCATATATTATAAATAGAAAACAGTACAAGGATGATCAATTGCCCCAATACTAATGGCCCGTGTGAGCCAAACACGGGCCTAGGTCCAATCCTAGGGTAAATGCAAGGGATGCAATGCAACTAAAACTATTACATTAGCATCCTATATTACATGTCTTCGATCTTCATAATCACCAAGGCCACCATCTTCCAATCTTGATCTTCCCCTATTCTAATATTTACAATTAAATATCCATGGCACATAGGGATACATCTCATGGGGTGGGAACGGGCCATAAACCAAGCCCACTTTAAAAATTGATAATTATTACAATCATACAACACAAATATCCTAGCATACACCTAGCAAATTGGGCTTGGGCTTTTGATCATCCTTCATGCATAATATCACATATCATACACCATCAATTAATTATCACTATAATTAATTGATCCAATATTATATTTCTTGATCCAATCACTAACCGCCACAATTATAAATTAAATTAACAAAGTATACAAACACCTTTGTCTACTTTCAAATTAATTTACTTATAATCGAATTTCTTGTAAATCACAATTTACTATAAATAATTAAAGTCTCACTTCAACTATTTATTTTATGAGAAAATATGTGCAACAATTGTAAATTTAAACTTAAGGGCCCAAAACTCATTTTTCACCAAAAATAGTTTGGCCCATTTAAATTTCACAAAATTATGTTGACCATCCAATAGCCCAACAACTCAAGGCCCATGACACTAAGATTGTCCAAAACACTTTTGGAAACCCTAGCCGTCATCGCCGTCGCCGGAGCTCCGTCGCCGGATTCCGGCAACCAAAAATTTTTTTTTTATTTTAAAACTGTATTTTCGGGCAGCCCCCTCGGGCTGCCCTTTGCTGCCCGAAATTTCCGGGCAGCTCGGGCAGCCCTCGGGCAGCAACATGTTGTCCGAAAATTTAATTAATTTTTTTTTTTTTTTTTTTTGTTTTTGAAATAAAATTTTCGGCCCTTTCAAATCTTGCACCCAAAAATTCTCAAGCGGTTAGAAATCGATCTCAATACAATATTACGTAAATATAGCACAAAAACCGTAACCTTAGCTCGGATACCACTTGAAAGCGGACCGGTTACGGAGGCCGGAAACGCAACGGAAGCGAAAAATTAAAATTTTAGAGCATATATTTCGGCCCCCTCATATATTTTGTGCAATATTTACAAGAAATCAAAAACATGCATAGGATGTTTGTAGAAATTTACCTATCAACTCCTTAGAGTTGATGAAATGGCTCCAACTTTGTTTAAAATAACAAAGCTCTTGTTTTGGTAGAGAAATCTACAAGCTCCTTCTTTTCCCCTTCAAGAATAAGGCCCACCACTTGGCTATGTAAATCCCCTCAAGTTTTGCACTAGAAAAACTTGAGGATTTTTCAAAGAGATTGATTTTGCTCCAAGAAAATGAAGAACAAAATTTTTGAAAAATTGAGAGAGAAATCCTCCTAATTTTCGGCCAAGGTGTGTAGTGAATGAGGGAGAGAAGTTGAGTCTAGGTAGTGAGAAAAGCAACTCTCAAAAACAACAAAAAGTTGCATGCCTAGTCTCCAACCCTTCACCTCCCCAAAGCATGCAAACCCTAGAATGACATGCATATAATATAGTTTTTAACACATTAAAAACCATAGACTAAATTTTAATTATCTCAAACACATTTGAGATAAATTAAATACTACTTGATATTACTCAAGTCCCACTAGTTAAATAATTATTTAAATTGAGCTCTACAAGACTCAATATTATTTAATTAATTCAACACTTGAATTAATTTAATTATTTAGACTCTACTAGGTCCACTAGTGTTTAATTAATTCAACACTTGAATTAATTTAATTTAGTCCTCAATAATGTTTATGAAAATCACAATTTTCAACTACATTATTTACTTGGCCAAATTTTAATCTTAGGAACACTTCCAAAAATTAAAATTTATATTTCTCTCATAGAAGTCATACTTCTAATTTTCTTTATGCTTATAAACACATTTATAAGCCGTTCAACACATTGAACTATTTTACTTCTCATCGGGATTTACAAAGCCAGTACTTGTGTGGCCCTCAATGGTTCATTGATACAACTAGCCGTGGGTTCACATCTCTATGTGATTCGGACTAAACATGTCCTTATTCGAGCATACCCCAATTGCTCCATTCTTACTTATCAACCCCTTGATAGTAAGAACGTCAGAACTCAAGTCTGATAGTACCCAACCAATCACGTTAAACGCCTAGCAGCATCGCTTACGTGATTCCCTAGGTATCACATGATAGTGCCTGCAAGAACCATTCAATTATGGTTAGCGTACAGTACGGTCCCTTCAACTCATATATCCCGACCGATTCGACAACTATTGGTTTATCGAGAGTTGTCAATGAATCGATACTATGTGTCATGCCGTGGTTGCATCGATGGTGTAATCTATGAAACCCCTTTCATAATTACAACCATACTCTGATCAGAGATTTCAACCCACACATACATGAGAAACACATAGGATATCCATACCCGTAGGTAAGCGGTGAATCCCCGACTACAATGCATCGACTCCTATATGTTTCGCCGTAACACCCAACCTTGCCACCTGATGACCCCATAAGAGTCGGTAAACAAGTCAAAGTGAAACGCTAGCATATAGAGTCTCAATGTTGTCCCGGGTCATAAGGACTAATGGTGTACAACCATAAACTAGGACTTTTCCACTCGATAAGTGATAACCACTTGGAAAGTCCTTTATAGAGGGTTGTTCAGTGCACTCTACCAGGAGCACCTATCTGCATGCTCGGACATCACAATGTCCCCTACCAATGAAACATGGTACTCACATCGCAGATACTAGTCTCTAACTCGAGCGGCCTTTATCCTTCTTAGTGGCGGCTGAATCGACTAGGAACGGTTTAGAATATACAGTATTCCAATTATGAGTTTCATGATACTCATCATATGAGCATCTCATATTCTTTCTACTATTTGTATATTCAAGGACTTTATCTATGCAACAAGCATGGGTATAAAGATAAAGATGCGCCAAATTAATAAATTGAAATATTATTAAAATAAAGATCGTTTATACAAAGAGTTTCATTGTGAACAGTCGGCCAACACTTGGCTCGACGTGCACCTACTCTAACACAAAAACTCTGCATTGGGTAGGCAGATTCTTCCGGGGGCACTGCTGCAGCACGTGGTCTGTGCTGCCACAATTATAACATTTCCCTGAGCCATACATGCATGCTCTAGGATGACGGCGTGAGCACTTGGGACAGACTGGGTGCTCAAATGGCCTCGGGACTGCACGTCCCTGCTTCTGCTGCTGAGGTCCTCCTCTGTTTCTGGGCGGGCCGGAAAAAGGCCTCTTATGCTGATGTTGATGCTGCTGAGGAGGAGGGCGGTGTGGTACCTGGACTGAGCGCTTGCCCTGGCGGTCTCTCTCGATATCATGTTGATCCTGCTCTGCGGCTAGAGCTTTGGAGACAGCGATCTCATAAGAAGTAGGGTCAGATACCCTAACATCACGGCGCAAGATCGGCCGTGGACCCACCAAGAAATGCATCAACTTGGCTTTAGCATCATTCGCGATCAGGGGCACAAAATAACAACCCCTCTCAAACTTACATATGAACTCCGTAACAGTCAGATCTCCTTGTCTCAGGCTCATGAACTCAGTGGTCAACCTGGTGCGCACCTCCTCAGTAAAATATTTTGAGTAGAATACCTCCGTGAAGCGTGCCCAAGTCAGTGTAGCCAAGTTAAGGGCTACTGAAGCTCCTTGCCACCATAAGCGGGCATCTCCTCCGAATAGATAAGAGGCACAACAAACTCGATCTGAATCCCCAAGCTCCATAAACTCGAAGATAACCTCGAGGGACTTGATCCAGCCCTCGGCAATCATGGGGTCCGACGTACCTGAAAACTCCTTCGGACGCATCTTCATAAATCTCTCATATACAGCCTCGGGCCCTGTCGGCCTGGTCGCCACAGCATGGTTCTCCGCAAATTGTGCGAAGAACTGAGTCATCCCAGCTAGAATCTGGGCACTCATGTCAGGTGGAGGGGGTGGTGGAGGTGGTAAGTCTATCTCCTGTCTCTGCTCCTCCCTGTCCTCCTGGCGAGGCTCCTCATTTCTAGAGCGCTCGAGAATGCGTCTAGGGGGCATACTGTTCCATACATAACCCATATTTAATCAACATGCATAATTCCATAATTCATTTAAATTTAAATACTGAGTACTAAAATATATCTGGACGTAAAATAATTCATGAAAACATGTTGTCAAATAATTCATGCTTTAAATAAAATGCGTAAATGTAAAACTTACAGACCGAAGACGTGACTTCATGAGCTTCTCGTGGTCAGTAGTAGTACAACCCTTTACAGAACCATGGCTCTGATACCAGCTGTAGAGGCCTAGAAATCTGTACTTGAAAATTAGCGGAAAAATTTAAAATTTTTCTTTTTAAATAATTAAAAATTGCCTCATTCATAAATGATCTGATAAATAAAGTATGATATTCAAAATGGCAGCGCAAGAAATTAACATTTTCGAAATAAAAGAAAAATTTTATCCCACGATAACCAAAATTTTAGAGCAATCAAATAATAATAAATGCTGAACTGAGGTCCTCGGGTCCTACTACTGCCGACTCGAGCTGGCTCACTGGTCCCCGCCCTCGATCCCGACATCATCAGCACCTACAACAATCAAGTCTAGTGAGTCTAAAGACTCAGCATACATATATCGTAATTAACAAGTAAATAAATAGTAAAATTTTGCATGGGATAAAAATATCATATCATGAGGCATAATGTGAAAATAACTTGTCATGAGCAATTATAATACGTGCATAACTGAACTGAAAATCATAGTGAAAATGTTTGCTCCTTGGAGCCCTGTACTGAAATAGCATGTAATAATTTTCTGGTGAGATTATGGTCTACGCAAGTGGCCCCTGAACTGAACTGAACTGACCGGTAACTGGCGACCGGGTTTAATAATGTACGTCTGATCAGACTACTGCCACAGTATACTGGGTGAAACAACTGAACTGACAGGTAACTGGCGACCGGACTGGTAACTGGCGACCGGATTTAATAATGATAGTAAAGTGACCACAAGCAATATCGCATAAATCTCAAAATGAATATTTTTGCACGTAATATAATTAATTAACATAATTAATTATCCTGCAATATTTTTACTGAATGGATTGGATCGCTCCCAAGCTCGCTGCGACCTGCATATGCCATGAAAAATATGCAATAACTTTTACTTGACCAAACTATGCAATTAAAATCCGAAAACTGAGACAATTGCGCCTACGACTTCGTATTTAATCATGACTTCGTGCCAACCTGAACAAACACTGAACCATCAAGTAGTCATGATTAAAATACGCCTTAAATGATGAAATAATGCTCCTAAAGTGCTGAGGGCCGAAATCTAGGTGAATGGAGGCCAAAACATGAAACGCTCTTTCGAGAGTCAATTTGGCACATCGCAACGTAAATTCTCGTACGACCTCAAAAATTATCCGAATAACAAACGGCCAAAAACATAACCTTTCTAACTTAACGAGTCACTGTCCAGTCCAAGGTCATAGGCTAAAAGCCAACCAAGAACTCGAATGAGCCACTGAACCGTCACAGCAAGTTGCTGTCCACAAAATACAGCAGCTGTGCTTTGGTTTCTTGCGTCGTTTTCGAGACTACCGACCATTGAGGCTTGAACCACCAACCAGAGACTCTTACCAACATCCCAAGGAATGATTTGAACCATGGCTATGGGCCCAAGGCCAGCCACAATTCGCATCACACCAGCAACAATCCGGAAGCTCCAACCGAGAACACCCTTGCATACGTGTGTGGTGTTGTGCTTCGTTTGCTGTCTCGTGTCATTCCAGTGGTCATTTCATTGACCATGGCACGATCTAGACATCTAGGGGTCTGGTATGAACCGTGGCTAGGGGCCATAGGCCAACCAAGATCCACACCATTCCACCATTTTTGAAACACACATGTTGTACCAAGAGAAAGCCGAAAGTGGGGAGGGGTTGTTCTTGTGTTTTATTGTAAAAACCGATTCACCATGGACCAAGCCTCCAAAAGGGCGACTTAGTCACGTCTTAGACATGCTAGGGAAGTGTTCTAACCATGGATATAAGCCTTTTGGGCAGCCATGATCAGAAACTTTTCCCTTTGACAGCAAACTGAATTTTCGAAACTCAAATGGGGAGTTGTTGTCATTTTCTCGACTTCCAGCGTTCATGGGGTGACATGAATGGACCAACATGGTCCTAATGCATCCTATTACATGTCTAGATCTTTCCTTGGGAGCATGGAATCAAACAAATACCTGAAACCATCAAAACAAATGAAACCGTGAAGCTTGAAATGGAGGGGCCGAAATCTGCATGTTTATTTTTCTGAAAATTCTTGGTGTGTTTCGGTTTTTGCCATGGAAATGATGATCATGTAATGAAAATAAATGATAATAGGACTTCATTGAAGAGTCAAGGAATAACATATGCATGCCTGGTTTCGTTTGAAAGTAAAACGAAAAAATAAGACGATTCGGCGCGGAGGAGGTGGAGTGATCTTGCTTCCTTGTTTCTTACTCTATTCCCTCTTGTATTAAGCTATGAAACCCACGGTTTTAAGGCTCTGAAAATGCTCTCAGATTTCGGTGATAGGGAGGGGAAAATATTGGTTAGGTGAGTGAGGGAATGGTTGCAAATTTAAAGGGAAAATGCCAGACCAAGTCTCCTATTTTGAAATTTGAATTTTGGTTGATAACAAATATTTGTTGGGGTGTTTTGTTGGAGGCTATGACCGAATCCCACATGTTTACAAGGCTAGGATGTTGCTCATTAATTAATTAATGGTGGTTAATAACTAAAAGGTTATCATGCTAGAATATCAAAGAATGGGTCAAAGGTGAGTTGGCAAAGAGATGATGTCTCACTCAGGGGGGGGGGGGGTGGGGGGTTGGCCGAAATTATCAAATAAGTGGTATATTGTCCAATTAGTAAATTTTAATCCTTTTAAAGCCTTACCTATCCTTTAAATAATTTAGTGAACTAACCCCTTAATTATGGAACTTAAATGAATTTATTTTCTACTCACCTCAAGTTGCTTAAATAAATCCCTAAACCTCCTTTTAACTTAAATTATCTTACTTGCTAGCTAAAATAAATTCTGGAAATGTTTTCTGAATCTTAAATTTTATCTCTAAACTCCAACTCCAGTCCGGCCTCACTGAATTAACTGAAATGATAAAAAATTAAACTACTACGGAAAATAATTAAATTAAAGAAAAACATTTAAATACTCATGCAATAAAATCATTTTAATTTAAATACGAAAATTATGCATGGCTTATACGTAGTCTAAGTTACGGGTTCTACAATATCTATCCCAGAAATGGTAGACCAAGTATAGACTTCAAAGTTCTGATTAAAGAAGACAGTTACCATAAAAGGAACTCCTCAGGTAAAGATCTTCAGAACTACGCTGACCAAAAGGAACATTAAATGCTTTTACGAAAGATCATTTAATGCTCATAAAGTCGACAGCAATACATCTGTTCAGTGGATCAGGTTAACGTTGTTGCATCCTTTCCGACCGTTAAGAAGATCGCGTATCTATTAACGAAGGAGTGTGCTAGCTCAGACCACCTCTGGATCTACAGCTAAAAAATCTCGTTGCTAGTATACACAAAGGACTTAGAGCGCTATCACAAGCTTATATACTTCATCGCTCTCTCAGCATGCTTTAAAACATTGTGACATTCGATCTCCTAAGGATCAATTTCGTGCTACTCTAAACAAACTGAATTGTTTATATCAGTAACATTTTGGTTACTTGATTTAGTCTCAATTTCTGGTGAAGTAACTGTTCTTAAAATCCAGTAGTGTAAAGTGATCACTAAGAGTTCCAAAACAGGCAGTGTGATAAGTCCAGATTGGAGTGGGCTGTTGCAAAAAGTTTGTAGAGCCAAAGTCTTTTAGTGGAAACCTTCCTAAGAAGGAAGAAGGGGTGACGCAGGAGTATTCATTCTCCGAACATCCATAAAAACCATTGTCATTTTACTTATCGCAAGCGTTCCTTTGTTTCTAATTGTTGAATAAGCCTGTTAACGTGTTGAAGTTTCTATTGGAAATCGTGAACCGTCTTCCGCACTAAATAGTGGTTCACATTACCAACCGTTTGAGAAGAATTGTTTCCACCTCCTAAAAACGGTCGAAACCAACATTTTACACGAGAAAATTTGAAAAGAGTTCCCCCCCTCCCCCTCCCCTCTAAACTCTCTCATGATCCTAACAATATTTTTATATTTATCAGTCACATTTAGTGATGATCGTTTGACAATTTGATACTGAAAATATATTTTTCACTAACTTGAAGATCAAGAAAATATATTTGGCCTTCAATCACCATATCTAAAGGCAATTTATACATCATTATATCTCACAAATTATATTAGTGATGTACATATTTTCTCCAACTCGAAGACAGTGACAACCAGTAAGGCACATGTCATGTTTTCTTCGCAACATCAAACAGACTATGGATTTATGTAAAAAGATTAGAAACAACTAAAGATAATATAACAGATATTTTTACAAAGTTATCACCTGTATCAATTTTTGGCAAATTAGCGCACAAGATTAGAATACGAAGAGTCGATGACTTCAAGTGACGCCTGTAATAAAGTTTTTCCTTCACTAAAATTTTTTCCCACTAGGTTTTTCCAGTTAAAGTTTTAACGAGGCAAATCATTGTCGGGAAGACATCCAAAGAAAGTAATTATTGATGTACTTTTTTTATTTCATTCGGATTTTTCCAAATGAGTTTTAATATCAATATTTTAAGGAGGCCGCAGTTGAGTCCTGATGAAATTCTCAAGCACCCATCTTGCAAGATGAAGATTTTTGATGAATCGATTGTTAGTGTAAATAATCATTTAAACTGGAGTGTTATAAATATATTCTTATTATAGATTATTATCCTTATTTAGTTAGATTTGAATGGGTTGTAATCAAGAAAAATATGAAAAAATAATATTCATAAAGAGTTGTATTATGTTATTTTTCTCTATAAATAAGGTGATTGAGTTCAATGAAATTTACACATAAGTGAATTCTCTCTTTTCTCTTAATAAATTATGTCTATCCATCTCTTTTTCTCTTTTGATTTATAACATTAATCACATTTTACCTTACACATTTTTGTTTGATTCTCAGCCCATACTTGAACTCATAGTCTGATTTAATTACTATTTCTTTTTGTACACAATTATTTAACTATTTGTTTTTTTTCATTTCCAACTATCTATTCTATTATTAAATTTAAAAATAATAGGAAAAAAAAAGTTTTAGCGTCATAAACTATTTTGGTCTTTGTTTAATTTATTATTTCAAAATTTTATAACATCTCCATCTTTTTCTTTTTTTAATTTATTACTTAATTGCAATTTATTCTAATTATTATTTTTATTATTATGATATGACCTTAATTAATAATAATCATTCAGAATTGTCATACAATCATTTTATTATTTTTCACTCTTTTGATATGATCTAGTACTATAAATATAAATAGAATTAATTATAAAATAATTATACAAACATGCAACATGTGTGTCATACATTATTTCCTATAATAATTACTGGAAAATGACCAAAACCTTTTCAATAGTGTAGGGTAAGATGCTATTCCCTCAGATTGTCAACTGACAAACAATTCTGTACGTAATGCATCTGAAAAGAAACTTCGAACCAATTTCTTTAAAAAAATTAAATAGTGGAAGACCGTTTGGTGTTTGATACATAATCCAAGTCTCCACCAGAACAGAAAGAGCATACATTACATAAACAATAATCTTGTTCTTCTGTACTGCGTAGCTTCCAGTACAGCCTTGCATGTAATGGATACATATTTAATCTCATGTCGCATTTTTCGATTTATATTTGTTGGAGCAGAAGACATAGATCACCAAGTTAAGTAGGCTGAGTCCAGCCAGGAGCCAAAAGAAATAATCAAGATGACCCTTGTTCAAATTATCTGGAATCCACCCAATGTTTCCTCCCCGGGTAGTTAAAGATGTAACAATGGTCAGAATAAAAGAGCTCAAGTAATTACCCAAGGAAGTTGTGAGGAGTGCAAAGGCACTGCACAAACTGCGCATGGCGTCTGGAGATTGGTCATAGAAGAACTCGAGTTGTCCAATAAATGTAAAAATCTCAGCAGCCCCTAACAAAAAATACTGAGGCACTTGCCAGAAGATGCTTATTGGTACTGGAACAGGCTCGTCCACCAACCCGAGTGATTGAGCTAGGTTCAGTCTCCAAATTTCCACAACAGCAGCAGCAGCCATGCAGAAGACTGAAAGAAAAAGGCCAATGCCCATTCTTTGCAACTCTGAGAACCCTCTCTCTTTTCCAGTAAGTTTTTGAGCAATTGGAACAAGAATTCTGTCATAGACCGGGACCCAGAAAATTACACTAATGACGTCAAAAGTTGACAGAGAAGCTGCAGGAATCTTGAAGGAACCTATGGAAGTGTCCATCATTGCACCTTGCTCGACAAACATAGTAGACATTTGAGCATAAACGGCCGAGAAGACTATTCCGGTAGCCCAGATTGGGAACATGCGTATCAAGATCTTAAATTCTTCAACCTGTGTTACAGTGCAAAGCTTCCAAGGGTTGGAAAAATCATCAGTTTTCCTTTCATCTTCAACGACAGCCGCTTTATCAAGGCACCTAGGGAAGAATTAGAGGAGACATCATTCGAGAAATTTGGAGTCCATATGTAAATAAAATGGTGTTTATTAAAATATAATATACAACTTTTCAATTTGTTAATTTAAATATCAGGACATACTATTTATGTTAGTCACAGACTACACAAGAGTCGTCAATGTGAAATAATTCAAGAAACAAATTTTGACATTTCATTTTGCCTTAAGACTGAGATTTATCACTGCAATATAAACAATCACCAGTATCATGTTCGAACAGATGAGCAAAACCAAAATACAGTTACTTCTATCAGAGTCGAACAACAAAAACCAAAAACCTTAAAAAGTTATACCAACATGAAAATTCAATTCTGTCAAAAGACAAAAAAAGTTCATCAACCACGAGGTGGTGGGGGTGGGGAAATTGGTGAAAAGAAAAAAAAAACACAGAGGCGGAACAAAGATGTAATTGCAAGAGAACTTTACTGCAATTCATCAGTGTGGAGCAGCTTTCGACTTCCTTCAATCGCTGAGCTTTTATCTTGTGTTTCATATAGAAGGCTACTATCACTTGGGACAGCAAGATTCCATTTGCGGCAAGTTGCAACCAACACCTGACACATTCTAGTGATAGGGCTTCCTCCTGGCTTCTGAAACCTATAGAGATAGGTGCCCATAAAGAAACTTACTATAGCGAAACACATAAACAACGCAGGAATGCCAAAACCAAGACCCCATCCTGCATTATCTTGAATCCATACAATCAAACTGCTTGATACAAGGGCACCAATATTGATGGAAAAATAAAACCAATTGAAAAAGGAACCCTTTTTAACTCTCTCAACAGAATCAGTGTCATCAAATTGATCAGCCCCGAAGGATGAAACACATGGTTTGATCCCTCCTGTTCCAAGGGCTATAAGATATAGCCCAAAGAAAAATATTGCATATTGAGCAGTTGTAGCAGAAGGGCAGATATTGTCAGTACATTCAGGAGGCATAAAAGCAGGAACAGCTGCAGAGAGAGTCAATGTACACATGCCCTACATAAATTTAGAGATTGAAGTCAAACCCCATGGAATTTCACACGTACCATTGAACTGAAATGAACGACATGATGCAACTTGCTCAAAGATTTTAAAATCTAAATTAACTTGCAAGTGCTAAAGTTGAAGAACAAGGTGCAAGGAAGTAAAGAAATGTTTTAAAATGAAAAGCGGAATAGATAATTCAGAAAACAAAAGTTAATCAGGACATTAAGAAGCTGTTGTGATTCAGGACCATTGAATTGTAATATGATCTGCATGCCGTCAGATTTCTCGTTCCTAACTCTCTCGTGATAAAGGGTGCACCAGGAGACTAGAATTAATTGCCACACTCTCGTCTCAGTGTTTATTTCTCCAGAGAAAAACTAAAGTGAGTTTATTTACGTGTAACATTCAAACTCAGTCAACCGATGATGGAGATAGAGTAGACGGCGAAGATGAGAAACTATGTTAACACACATCAAATGAAAGGATGCAGCCATATGCTCACTACCTAATCTCTACATATCCAAAAGAGAGAAGAAAATTGACAGTATTGCTTACGATGAAGTAAATAGTGGAGAAGACAGCAATTGTCCAATATCTTCCCCAGAATGCATCAGCCAGGACTGCCCCAATAAGGGGGGTGAGATAGCAAGTGCCTTGCCATGTAGTCACATTTGTAGCAGCTGACACGTTCCCTTCGTGTAACTTTTTCGTGAGATAACTAACAAGATTAGTAGAAATCCCATAGTAAGCCAATCGCTCGCAACATTCAGTCCCTGTCATCAATCTAAAATGTAAGAGAATTGATCGAAAGAACAACAAAAAAGGAGCAGATTATACCATGACTACCTAGAATAAAAGGACATGCTTTCCAGTTGCCCGTGTTGCTCTTGAATACAGGGTTCCCCTTAATGTCAACAGAGCCATCACCGGTATACAGTTTACTGTTTCCATTCTAGATCACCATTAAAGTATCAACATAAATGTCCTTGAAAATAAACCATTCCTATGGTAAATGCGATTCAATTCAAGAGCGTTTAACATAGATAAAGAATGATGGATTGCACTCCATTGTTTCGTTCCTTTTCTTTTCTCTTTTAAACAAATAATGTTGCAATGCAGAAAATCTAGAATATCTATATTTGCAGTATTAGTTAAACCAGGAGAAGTAGAGAAGAACAAAAACCATAGCACCAAAATGTGAACCAAGTATGTCCTTTTAGAGCTACGTTTTCATGCATTGCTATATGTCAAGCACATTCACAAAATGTCACAGCAGTCCGAACATCTGCCCGGATGATTCAGCAGGGTCAATACAAAACTTTATCACCTCAACCAAAAAATGTGAAATCTAGAAAAATTCTCATACATGTCATATGAAACTAATATTGTAAGCAATCACTATATCTGTAACGTCTCGAAAATCTGAAGGTCAACGTGAACCACATGCATGCAAGTTATTATATTTCTTTTAAATTGTTTTAATTTATTAAATGCATGTTTATTGCATATATATATATGTTTAATTTCTTGATTAATTAAAGTTTCACACATTAGAGTTTTAAGTTGCATTTCGCGCTCGATCGAGGAACGGAGACCGGGCATATTCAGAAAATAATTTTTATGGAATGATTAATTTTAATTAATTAACATGGAGTGATTTTAAGGGTGTTTTTCGAAAATAAGCCTTGGTAGGTATTTTTACCCACCGGAGCATATTATTAACAGGTACGCAATTTTTAGCGTTTCGGAGGACTTTTTGAAGGCTCGGACAATATTTTCAAAAACTTACCAAAACGATTTATTTTTCGGGAGTGTGTTTGGACTTAATGGGCCTAGTTTTAAGCTTAACGGGCTAAAACACTTTTTATTCTCTTAAAAACCACATTGAGGCCCATTTACACCTTAATTACTGCTTAAATATTACACTAATCTAACCCTAAACCTACTTAACTAATAGTAGCCGCCCACCCCATTCCACCAGCAGCCAATTCACACGTCCCCCAGCAGCTTTTTACGTGAGATAACCAGCAGCAAGCACCTCCTCCATTTTCTTTCATTAAAAGATCATTCCCGCTTCTCCAGTGCTTCCTCGACTCGCATTCCTTCAAGTTTTCGAGCATCTACACATCAAGGCACGCTTGTATCTTGTTTTCTCTTCACTCACGCCATAAATATGCTGAAATATATGTATTTGCATGTTCATCCTTCGATCTTGCTCGTGTTTGCGTTTTTGCGATCTTCTTTGCATAAATCTCACGTTTTTGTTGATGGGTGCAAGGGGCTGCCGGTTTTTGGTAACAAATGGGTTGTAAACGAAGGATTTGATAGTGACATAAGGCTGGAGTCGAAGTTTTGTGGGTTTTAGGAGAGGGCCGATCGGTATCTTGAGTCTTCGGATGAAATTTCTGTGTCACAAAACCGCCACCCTCTGTTATTTCGAATTCTGAGACTTATAGGTTGGTTTTCTGGAAATGTGTTCAACACATAATTTGTAGCACTCTTTGTTATCTTCGATTCGATAGCAAATTCGTAATTTTCTGATTAGAAGTGAGAGAGATGTGGTTTTTATCGTAAAATCGCTCAAGCTGTGAAAATTGTGTGCATACGCTGGATATTTCCAGCAACCTTTGGGGCTTGTTTCTAGGTCCTAATTGGTCTGAAATAAGTGTTTTAGAGGCTGGTCATGTAGATTTAAGACATAATTTGAGTTGGGAAATATTTGGTTAAGTTTCGAGTTGATTCGAGTTAAAACCGGGACCTCAGTCCAAGTTTTAAATCGAATCGTTTAAAGTTTTTGAAACGGGCTCAAATTTACGTTTAAGAAATGTTTATATTATGTTTTGAGATGTTTTAAGGGGTTCGGTAAGCTTCGGGTCAAATTTTAGAGGTTCAGGGGTAAAACGGTCATTTTGGGTTTCCAGGGGCAAAATGGTCATTTCGCACCCGAGTCGAGATTTTTGTTCTGGCAGCGTCCTGAGCACATTTTTATCAATTTTTAAATGTTTATGCATCATGTTTATGATTTTTTAATGAAATTATGATAAATACGGTACATGATTGGTTTTAAGGAAAAAGTTACGTATGTGAATGTTTTTAATAAGTGGTGAATATGATGATGTTTTTGAAGGATGAGAATTGGCTGTGACTGACGATGTATATGTATACGATGACATGAGATATGATGAGCTGAGGCCAAGGCTCAATGGACGGGTAATGCTGTCGTTGATGTTCCCGCCGTCCGGTACCGTGGTTTAGATGGATCCATCGAATAGAGCTGACACGATAGAGCTGATACGAAAGTCACAACTAAGTAACTGAATTCAATTAAAAGAAAATGTATACGTATATGATGACATGATGAGACATGCTTTGACACGTTATGATTTTATACAACACGTTTATGTTCATACTTTTAAGTTCACGAAGTATATGTCGATTAAGGTATTTTTCACTGCTGTGTGTCATGTATATGTACTTGTTATTTCCTGGTACAGGTGTGTTGGGTCTTTAGACTCACTAGGCATGTGTGATGCAGGTGAGTTCGATATCAAGGGGACTAGAGGCGCTGAACTCTGAATAGGCAGACCTGGTGGGTGACACGACCCGAGGACCTCATGTTTTTCCGCACATTTATGATTTTATGATATTGAGAAGATATGAGTATTTTTATACGCTGTTGATTTCATTGTTGGATGTTAGGATTTTTACTCGCTATTTTCCATGAAATTTTATCGGTATTTACTTACGATTATTTTTAAATCATTTTTCGGTAGGACTGCATGCATGCAAATTATTCAAATGTTTATTTTAAAAATGTGAGCTTTACTGCACTATTTTTACTGTCAAATATTTAAGATCATTTTTCTTTATGTTATATTTTCCTGTAGAGCGCATGCATGCGAAACTTTTAAATGATATTTCGAAAATTGGAGCTTTTTAAAAAAAAAATTCCGCATTTTTAAATCAGTAGACGTTTCAATATCATTTATGAAAATGAAAAAAGGAGAGAGACAAGAATCGTAAAGAACAAGTGGTGAATCATGCTTTTCCAAAGAGAATTTGAGCTCAAGGTGAAAAATGAGCCACCTCAAAGAATGCCACAAATTTAAATGCAGGAGCTGAAAATTGCCTAAAGAATCTTCCATTTATGGTGAATTTCTTGTATCAAATCAACTGCTTGACTCTTGCACAGTTTACAGAAAAATTCCATTCACAGCAGCATGGTACACTGTAATGATGTTCTAAAAGCACCCATAAAAGCAAGCCTTCGTTTTAATTCATAGATCGACAACTATAAGGGTTTGTCTAATCTATCCATATTCTATAAAGTCTAAAATTATAGACAAAATTCTAATCAAAATTTACTACATTGCTTATTTTCTCTAGAGAGCTTACTGATTTACAAATTATTAATTTATCTCCATAACATGTTTCCAAACAAAAATGGTGAAACTTGACTCCTTTATAAACACAGTCGGTTACAAATATGAAATGAACTTATCACACATAATATCTCGATGATGCAACAAGAGAAGTGCAACTTTGTTTGTATACTAAAATATTTTCTTGTATCACTTATCCATTGAAAAAGACATCTAGTTAAGTTTAGTCTGCAGGTAAAGTTTTCAACGCCGAAAACCTATTGCTACAGAAGAAAATAATTTATGAATTGAAAAAGAATGAAGAACGTCAACAAAATCAGCAAGACCTACACGCCTGTTACATAAGGCAGTGGCCCTGTAAAAAATCAGGTTACCTACTTACTCGTGTCAGTTGACACTCTAAGGAAGACCATCGATTTAATTGAAATGAACATGTTTTAATACTCAGACAGTAGGGTATACCAATCTCTGTAATATTATCCAAAACATCCCACCAAGAATAAACATATGTGAACTTCTCCAATGCATCTCTCTTTGTTTTGGCAAGATTCTTCTCAACCAAAATTCGATAGTTACTTTAACTGGTATTATTGTAAATGAGTGTCTTATCTTATGTAAACGAAAAAATCAATATAATTATATCCACTAAACCCTCAACTATCAGAGTCTCCCAAAGGTCATAAATAAATTTGAACATTCTTTAGATGTCATGGTTGCATATTAAGATTTGTTAGAGAGAGAGAGAGACATTGATTGATAAATGATGCTGAATCCAGAACCTTTTTATTGCAACAACCGATGTGCCTCAGCAATGCAACTCAATCAGATGAGCCTACTCAATTTACAGCCAACCGCTAATTGACCATTAATAGTAAGGCCTGCGTGTAGGCTTAAACAAGCTCAAGCAATTGTGCAGTTTGTTGCTTGGCAATAGCAGAGTCTTTGCAGCAAATTCCCAGAAGATTGTGAATTCTACATATCACCAGACCAATAAAAACTTAACTCACATAATACCGTGGCCGGAGGTTTTGCCCAAACATCAGTAAGTTTCAATTTTTGGCCCCAAACAAGATTTCCATTCACAATCAAACAAAGTGGCCCACGTTTTTTTTCCTGATATATCCAACATAAATTTTCTACAAGAAACATTCTTTGTTTAAAGTTCTCCTTAGTTTATCTTGTACGTCCGACAAAGTTGAACAATACACAGGAACATGGAACGGATTCCACACTTCACAAGGTCCCAACAAAGAACAGAAAATCGGGGATCCAGGTGAAAACCCCTCCTAGAAGAGGGACAAATCAATTTTCCTCCCTCGGCAAATAACCCAACAAATCATAATCTTACCATCGAAATAAACTACCCATTTTTAGCTTGAAGGCAAGATAAACTTAGTAATATTCCATTCCATCGTCTTTTTTCCCTAAAATCTAGCAACAATAAACAAAATCCGCTACTCAATTCATTAACTTCGATCAGTGATCAATTAGCGCCGCGTCACTTGAAATCGAAAACCAATTGACGCATAAAATAAAAGGCCACATCAAAGCATCAATCACAATTAAAGGAAAAAATCAAACTTGCCCTAAAAAACACAGAAGAAAGAAGAGAAACCTGCACAAATCCTTCCTCCAGGAGCAATCTCTCTTCCTCCATGATGTGTAGTTAAAGACAGATTTTTAATAGAATAATATTCTTCAAAGAAAAGAGAAGGCGTGGAATTTTGAGTCGTTCCCACTGTTTTCGCCAATTTATTTAGTCCCCTAAATAAACAGTTTAGATATCATTGAAAAATGTGCCACAAGTATGTTTAAGCGTCAACACGACTTTTCTCAAAATTCGACTGCTAAAAAGGTTGATTTTATAATTAAATTAGGGTGTGTTGGATTGGGACAACATGATTTGATTGATAAGATGTTAAATGATCATTTAATTTTTTTTTATCTAATGTATGATTTAAGTTTTAAAAATTATTTTTGAAATGTTTTAGATTAATAAAAAATAATTAAATAAAAAAAGGAAAAAAAAATCAATTCGGATAAAACGGATTCATATTTATACCTAAAAGCTATATGAGAATTTTTCAGATAGCAGGAGATATGGGTGTTCATCAGTCGATTCAGTTCGCTTTTAAGTTTTTTATTTTAATTTTTTCGGTTTTAGAAATATATAACCTGCTATCCAAACTATTTTCTTTCAGTTCGGTTCCTTTTCGATTTTCTACCAAAAAGATTCGGTCAGTTAATTCGATTTTGATACGATTATTTAAATTAGTAATATAAATACGTTGTAAAAGATAATATGTAAAATTTTTACATTATTTTTTAGTAAAACATTTAAATATAAAATCTAAATAAATTAAATAAACAACAATCAACTAAAAATTATTATAAATGATTCTTCATTCACTAAATATCACCTCAAAAATTATATAATATAAATAAAATTATTAATTTAATGAATTTTTGTTTTTTTGGTTTGTTCAGCTTTGACATATATAATCTTGAAACGCCCACTATTCGTTTTTATTTAAAATGTATGAGAAAAAAATTTTCTCAAGTATTCGGCCGAAATTACTATGTATATACATTTATATTTTTAAAAATACTAAAATAAACCAACCAACTATTAATTGGAAATCCAAAAGAAAGTAATTCAAACGTAAAATCGTAAAACGTTGACTAATCTAACCTAATAAAGGATCGTTTATTGAGCACCTAGAGATGCTTCAAACAAAATATTTTCCAAGAGCTGCAATAGCTCGTGCTCTAAAAATATATACACCGATGAATTAGATCGAGTTTGGTTTTAAACCAAGCGGAAAACTTCATTAAGAAACACTGATATATTTTTTGTATCTTGTGTAACTGAATAACTGAAAATACCAGGAATCAGTTGAGACATATATCAGTTTAGTTATAGAGAAAAACTGAATCGACGGATGCTCTTACTAATTAGATCAGTTTCAAAACAATAGTTAAACGATTAAATACACAATATATTTTTATGGATGTTTGGAGACATCAACTGCTCCAACGTCACCTTTTCTACCACCTCGGGTATGATCCACTAGAAGACTTTGATTAATTACAGGAAGTGTAATAACCCACTCAGCTTAGAACTTACTTACTACCTAACTGAACTCCTATACTAGACTGAAGACAGAATCTTCCAATCAACACTTGTTTAATGTCTGTGTGTCAAAGACTACATATTCAAGTTTATTGTCTTTGTGCAAGACTATATTTGAGTGGTGGTGTGTGTACATGTGTGTGAGAACTGAACAAAGAATGCACCACGAAAGTGTTCTCACACACTGAGAGAAGTAAGCTTCTAAACTAAGCTGATATGACTGAGTATTCCCTCTAGGCTGATTACTTCTTGGAAGCTGATAAGTAAATAAGCGTGCCCTTTATTTTTATCTTCACACACTCTTGTATGTTCATCTACTTGCTGACGGTCTTGAGCTTGTATTTATAGAGACATTGAGACCGTACTTCAAGACTCATCACATGTGATCGTTGCAGCTTGAATGTGTTCCTTGGTATATGTGTTTTGATTTTTCTGACATGCCTCCAGAAAACTATCGGCTTTAATATTTGCTACAACGTCCATTATTGTACCTTTGATCGTACAGATTCATTTGTATCTTTGTGCGTAGCTGGAATCCACTTAGATAAGCTTGTCTAGATCTGCAATTGATTGATTCCTAACTGATGTTCCTAACTGGTCATCTGAACTGATCTTCAGTTGGGCTAGTGAAATCAGTTTACTCGTCATTTGAACTGATTTCACTCTTTCAGTTTAATTGATCAGCTGGGTTCTTCGTCAACTAGCCGGGCTTCTGAATATCTTCTCTGAACCACCTATCAGCTGTACAATCAGTTGAACTTTTCTTTAATATATCAGTTGAAATGATTCAGTTTGGTCGATCAGTTAGTGTTTTCAGTTAACGTCTCGATGGCTTACCTCGTTTAATTGATCAGTTCAAAGTCTGATCAGTTTCCACTTTCTGCGCATTAAGGTAAATTATTAGAAACAAAATAACAAGTTTTGTTACCATTAAATTCAAGATTTCGAGCATGAAATGTTCCAACATTCTTCATCTTTTTTATGATCACAAAACTTGAACAGTTAAAACAATTAAAAATATATATAAAAACTTCCAGTTTGAGGGATAGTAGAAATAAAAGCTCCCCCTCAACAATTGAATGAAATGTTTTGAAAACAATTTTTCAGTTCGAGGGATAATTCTAAACAAAACTCCTCCTCAGAAACTGAATTATAAATTCCCCTTTAAAAATGTAATCATTTACTCGATTAGTGAAGTTTTAGTATCAATCAAGCACTTTAGGCAACAAATCTTAACATAGCAGTTCAATTATGTGAAGGCTAACTGGATAAAAAAGATGACTATTTAATCAAATAAGCGTCCCTTGTATTATAATTTTGCGCGCATCAACAAGTGTAAGGTAAATTGTTACTCCATAAGCAGATATTAAATAAAATCAAACATTAGTTATTTTACACATAATAGAACTGAATATACTAACAACTGGTCGCCTTGAATGATTTGAATGCTGCATAGTTTTTGAGTCTCTTTTGGCAGAAGATCAGCTAATTTGCCATGGACTTGATCTATGTGAAGGTTAACTGGTCGAGCTGACTCAAACTGGATTCAAGTGGTGCTGAACCGCATTGATCATCTATATTTGATCTGATATAGCAATGAAGTGGGGGAATTTCTGATGATTAAGCTCCACTCAACTCATCAGTTTCAGCTTGTAGTTGGGTTTTCGTCTGTTGATCAGTTTAACTGGTAGACAGCAACTGAAATCTTGTCCGCTGATCAATTTAGCTGATCTGTTGTCAGCTTGGACTCAACACCCTGTAAGTTGCCAAAACAACAAAATAAAGGAGTCCAGAGAAGTGGCTACAATGTTAGTTGCTAAGCCAAGACCTTCTCTTTTCCCACGGTAAATCCGTATAAAATTTTTAAGAGGATTTTGAAATCTATTTTATAAAACATTTTAAAATATCAGTTTTCAAATGTACTTCTTAGAAAAACTAGCTCTGATACCAATTGAAGGATCGTTTGCTGAGCACCTATAGGTGCTTCAAACAAAATATTCTCTAAGAGCTACAATAGCTCGTGTTCTAAGAATATATACACCGATAAATTAGATCGAGTTTGGTGTTAAACCAAGCGGAAAACACTCAAAATAATCCTTCGTTAAGAAACACTGATACATTTTAATATCATGTGTAACTGAATAACTGAAAATAACAGGAATCAATTGAGATATATATCAGTTTAGTTATGGTGAAGAACTGAACCGACGGATGCTCTTGCTGATTAGATCAGTTTGAAAACAATAGTCTAACAATTAAATACACAAGATAAGTTTATGGATGTTCGGAGACTTGAATTGCTCCTATGTCACCCTTTCTACCACCTCGGGTAGGATCCACAAGAAGACTTTGATTAATTACAGGAAGTGTAATAACCCACCCGGCTTAGGACTTACCCACTGCCTAACTGATCTCCTATACTAGACTGAAGGCAACACCTTCCAGTCATCACTTGTTTAACGTTTGTGTGTCAAAGACCAAATACACAAGTTTATTGTCTTTGTGCAAGACTGTATTTGAGTGGTGGTGTGTGTACGTGTGTGTGAGAACTAAACAAGGAATGCTCCACGAAGGTGTTCTCACACACTGAGGGAAGTAAGCTTCTAAACTAAAATGATTTTTAGTGATGCATGATTTATTAAATTTTATTATTTTAATTATTTATGTTTGTGTGATGCACGTTAAAATATTTTCTTTAGTTTCATGTTTCAGGCAATTATTCGATGCGGGATCGAGGAAAAGAGACCGGTTACGATTTTGGCAATTTTAAAATGTGGTATTTTATTTTAAGTTGTGTTTGGGACATTTTAAATGATTTATTAAGTTTTTAGCATTTTAAAGCCTTATTTATTATTTAGTGATTTTAGGATTTTAAAACTTTTAAAGTTTAACAAGAGTGCATTTCATTTTTAATTAATGGATTTTATTAAGTTAAAAGTGGGTTAACATTTTTAATTGTTTTCTAATTATTAATTAAGCACATTATTTCCCATTACACCTAAACTCATGCACACATCCACTAACACAAATACACACACACACACATTCAGCCTACACACACACACAATTCCTTACACTCCCATTTCAGATTTTTATTGGAGAAACCTAGGGTTCTAAGAACTTCAGCAGCCGCACCTCCCCTCACTGATTTTCCTAGCGATTTCGTTGGCTTTTCTTCAAGAAAAATCGTATCCCGTTCGTCCCGGATCGTCTCTCGCATCCTTTCCGTTTCGGTGTCGTCGTTTCGGTAACTTTAAATATTAAAAGACATGTTTATTATTTTGTTTATGCATCGATCTCGTCATAGTATTTGTTTTTATGTTTATTATGTGTAAAATTTCACGTATGTTGTGTTAGAGTAGGTGCACGTCGAGCCAAGTGTTGGCCGACTGTTCACGATGAAACTCTTTGTATAAACGATCTTTATTTTAATAATATTTCAATTTATTAATTTGGCGCATCTTTATCTTTATACCCATGCTTGTTGCATAGATAAAGTCCTTGAATATACAAATAGTAGAAAGAATATGAGATGCTCATATGATGAGTATCATGAAACTCATATTTGGAATACTGTATATTCTAAACCGTTCCTAGTCGATTCAGCCGCCACTAAGAAGGATAAAGGCCGCTCGAGTTAGAGACTAGTATCTGCGATGTGAGTACCATGTTTCATTGGTAGGGGACATTGTGATGTCCGAGCATGCAGATAGGTGCTCCTGGTAGAGTGCACTGAACAACCCTCTATAAAGGACTTTCCAAGTGGTTCTCACTTATCGAGTGGAAACGTCCTAGTTTATGGTTGTACACCATTAGTCCTTATGACCCGGGACAACATTGAGACTCTATATGCTAGCGTTCCACTTTGACTTGTTTACCGACTCTTTTGGGGTCATTAGGTGGCAAGATTGGGTGTTACGGCGAAACATATAGGAGTCGATGCATTGTAGTCGGGGATTCACCGCTTACCTACGGGTATGGATATCCTATGTGTTTTTCATGTATGTGTGGGTTGAAATCTCTGATCAGAGTATGGTGGTAATTATGAAAAGGGTTTCATAGATTACACCATCGATGCAACCACGACATGACACATAGTATCGATTCATTGACAACTCTCGATAGACCAATAGTTGTCGAATCGGTCGGGATATATGAGTTGAAGGGACCGTACTGTACGCTAACCATAATTGAATGGTTCTTGCAGGCACTATCATGTGATACCTAGGGAATCACGTAAGCGATGCTGCTAGGCGCTTAACGTGATTGGTTGGGTACTATCAGACTTGAAGTTCTGACGTTCTTACTATCAAGGAGTTGATAAGTAAGAATGGAGCAATTGGGGTATGCTCGTATAAGGACATGTTTAGTCCGAATCACATTGAGATGTGAACCCACGGCTAGTTGTATCAATGAACCATTGAGGGCCACACAAGTACTTGCTTAGTAAATCCCGAAGAGAAGTAAAATAGTTCAATGTGTTGAACGGCTTATAAATGTGTTTATAAGCGTAAAGAAAATTAGAAGTATGACTTCTATGAGAGAAATATAAATTTTAATTTATGGAAGTGTTCCTAAGATTAAAATTTGGCCAAGTAAATAATGTAGTTGAAAATTGTGATTTTCATAAACATTGTTGTGGACTAAATTAAATTAATTCAAGTGTTGAATTAATTAAACACTAGTGGACCTAGTAGAGTCTAAATAATTAAATTAATTCAAGTGTTGAATTAATTAAATAATATTGAGTCTTGTAGAGCTCAATTTAAATAATTATTTAACTAGTGGGACTTGAGTAAAATCAAGTAGTATTTAATTAATCTCAAAATGTTTGAGATAATTAAAATTTAGTCTATGGTTTTTAATGTGTTAAAAACCATATAATATATGTGAGACATGCTAGGGTTTGCATGCTTGGGAGGTGAAGAGGTGTGGAATATTTTTGATTAAAAAATTGCAAAGGCATGCAACTTTTCTCCCAACTTTTCCCACACCCAAGACTAGACTTCACTACACACACTTCCCTCCTCACTTGGCCGAAACTTGAAGGCATTTCTCTCTCAAATTTTTCCTTTTTGTTCTTCATTTTCTTGGAGAAAAAATTCTTCTCTTTGATAAATCTTCAAATATTTCTAGTGCAATATTTGAAGGGGTTTACAAAGCTAAGTGGTGGGCCTAATTTTTGGAGGATTGGAGGTGGAAGCTTGTAGACTTATCTTGCCAAGAAGAGCTTAGTTGCTAGCAACTAAGTTGGAGCCATCATCAACTTCTTGAAGTTGATAGGTAAAAATCCTAAATCATCCTATGCATGGTTTTAGTTTATTTGTAAATATTGCACAAAAACAATAAGGGGGCCGAAATTTTCTTGATAAAATTTTATTTTTCGCTTCCGTTGCGTTTCCGGCCCCCGTAACCGGTCCGCTTTCAAGTGGTATCCGAGCTAAGGTTACGGTTTTTGTGTAATATTTGCATAATGTTATGTTGAGATCGATTTCTAACCGTTTGAGATTTTTTGTGCAAGAAAATCAAAGGGCCGAAAATTTTGAAGAAAAACAAAAAAAAAAAAATGATTTTTCGGGCAGCATGTTGCTGCCCGAGGGCTGCCCGAGCTGCCCTGAAATTTCGGGCAGCAAAGGGCAGCCCGAGGGGCTGCCCGAATAAATCCAGCTTTTAAAATAAAAAAAAAAAAAATTTTTTTTTTTTGTTGTGGCCGGAATCCGGCGACGGAGCTCCGGCGACGGCGATGACGGCTAGGGTTTCCAAAAGTGTTTTGGACAATCTTAGTGTCATGGGCCTTGAGATGTTGGGCCATTGGATGGCCAACATAATTTGTGAAATTTAAATGGGCCTAAATATTTTTGGTGAAAAATGGTTTTTGGGCCCTTAAGTTTAAATTTACAATTGTTGCACATATTTTCTCATAAAATAAATAATTGAAGTTGGACTTTAATTATTTATAGTAAATTGTGATTTACAAGAAATTCGATTATAAATAAATTAATTTGAAAGTAGACAAAGGGGTTTGTATACTTTGTTAATTTAATTTATAATTGTGGCGGTTAGTGATTGGATCAAGATATATAATATTGGATCAATTAATTATAGTGATAATTAATTGATGGTGTATGATATGTGATATTATGCATGAAGGATGATCAAAAGCCCAAGCCCAATTTGCTAGGTGTATGCTAGGATATTTGTGTTGTATGATTGTAATAATTATCAATTTATAAAGTGGACTTGGTTTATGGCCCGTTCCCACCCCATGAGATGTATCCCTATGTGCCATGGATATTTAATTGTAAATATTAGAATAGGGGAAGATCAAGATTGGAAGATGGTGGCCTTGGTGATTATGAAGATCGAAGACATGTAATATTGGATGCTAATGTAATAATTTAGTTGCATTGCATCCCTGCATTTACCCTAGGATTGGACCTAGGCCCGTGTTTGGCTCACACGGGCCATTAGTTTTGGGGCAATTGATCATCTTTGTACTGTTTTCTATTTATAATATATGCATGATATGTTATAAATAATGAGTATGTGCGTTATTATTATTATAATAACAAAGTTGCATGAATCCGGCAAACATACGATCAAACATGGCGAGCTTTTAAAATAAAATTAATGATGAGACCTTTCAAAATTAAAAACCCTCATTTTGAATAAGATTCAAAATTAATATCAAGTCCGAAAAGGGGAATTATAAATTTGTTTATAATTTCCTTGTCTTCCATCGACAATGGATGCATGATGAACGCTACCCGTACTCGGGGCTCGGCTCATATTATTGAGGGGGCCCTGGGTGCCGGAAAGCTGTGACATCCATTGACATGGTGATGTGAACTACGTGGAACTCCCATGATTTCGGCTCATATTATTGAGGGAACTCATGGCGACCGTCCATTAAGGTTCAATATCGATGGGTTAGGCTTGACACGTAAAGATGAACGACGTCATATTATTGGGTCCTAATCAAACGTGAGACAAAAGTATACGTAGAGGGTTGCATGGCGATGCAATTGGAAACTACCTTTTAGGAATTGTGATGGCCGATATTATTCGGGATCACAATTCGCTAATTGGACCTTACGTACCTTCTGAGGAAAGTGTTTCCCGTTTTCACTAGAGGGTAGTGAAAATGTCAAAACAGTGGGAGCGATTATTTATAAAGTAAAAGTCCAAACTTTATATCTTATTAAATATTTTAAAATAGTCATTAACATTTATCTGTTTTACTTTTCAGTACAATCTTTGACATGTCATCAATTCGCAACCCGTTTTCGGTCATTCTCGAAAAACACATTCTAACCGGACCAAACTATATCACTTGGCTAAGAAATTTAAAGCTTGTCCTAAACTCGGAGAAGATCGCATATACACTTACTGAGGCGCCCCCTGCTGAGGCTCCTATAGGCTGCACTCCTGAGGAATTGCAGACCTACAAGGATTGGTGCGACCATGACTTGAAGGCGAAGTGTTATATGCAGGCTTCGATGAACGATGAGCTGCAAAGGCGATTCGAGGATGCTAAGAATGCTGCTGACATTCATATGCACCTCAAGGAGCTCTTCGGTGAGCAGACTCGGCTTTTGAGGCATGCCACAGTGAAGGAGCTCATCACTTTACGCATGCGAGATGGGACTTCGGTCCATGAGCATGGCCTAAAGTTGATTGGGCTCGTGGACAAGCTCGTAGGCATGGATTTGATCTTGCCATCGGAGTTGACCACGGATGTGTTGCTGTTGTCACTGCCCAGCTCTTTCGATCCTTTTGTCGTGAACTTCAACATGAACAAGCTTGAGCCCAGCCTTGAAGAGTTGGTGAACATGCTTGTGACCTTTGAGTCCACGATCAAGAAGGAGAAGCAGGTTCTTTTTGTGGGCTCTTCATCTGGCACGAAGACCGGTCCACCTGGGAAGGGAAAGAAGCGTTCTTTCCAGCGTACCAAGAAGAGCGAGCCCTTGAAGAGGCAGACTTCGAGTCCCGTAGTGGCAGCCGCGCCAGTGAAGGCTGAAAAGACTGTTGACATCTGTCACCACTGCAAGAAGCCTGGACATTGGAGGCTTAACTGCAGGGAATATCTTGCGCAGAAGGGTTCTGCCAAAGGTATGTTCTTTATTGAAGTAAATATCTCGATTAACTCTACTTCTTGGGTATTGGATACCGGCTGTGGCTCACATCTCTGTAACGATTTGCAGGTGATGGGAAGAAGTAGAAGGCTCCGAGAGGGTGAGACCTTCTTAAGGATGGGCAATGGAGCAAGAGTTGCTGCCAAGGCCATAGGAGATGTTTGTTTAATTTTGAACAATGATTTTAAGTTTGTATTAAGAGATGTTTTATTTGTACCAGACTTGATTAAAAACATTATTTCCATTCCTATGCTTGATATTGATGGATATTCTTGTTTATTTGGCAAAGGTGTTTGCAATATTTACAAGAATGAATGTTTAGTTGGTACCGGTGAACTTGAAAACAATCTCTACACCTTAAAATTAAAAGATATTCCACTTAACAATGTCCAAACGATAACAACAACAAATAAGCGCAAACAAGATACTCTTAATTCGGCACAATTATGGCATGCTCGATTAGGTCATATATCCCTAAGAAGGATGAACAAGTTAGTGGGAGTTGGCATGTTTGATATGTCCGATATTAATGCTCTCACGACTTGTGAATCCTGTCTAAAAGGAAAGATGACCAAAATTCCCTTTAAGGGCCATGCGGAGCGAGCCAAAGGGTTATTGGATTTGATCCATACCGATGTGTGCGGTCCGCTTAGCATCACCACTAAGCATGGACATGCCTACTTCATCACCTTTACCGATGACCATTCGAGGTATGGGTATGTGTATTTGATGAAATACAAGTCTGAAGCCTTTGAAAAGTTCAAAGAATTCAGAAGTGAAGTAGAGAATCAATTGGGACGAAGCATCAAGACACTTCGATCGGATCGAGGTGGTGAGTACTTGAGTGCCGAGTTCCAAGAGTATCTTAGAGAGAATGGGATTCTCTCGCAGTGGACTCCGCCCGCTACACCGCAGTTGAATGGTGTTTCGGAGCGTCGTAACCGGACTTTGATGGACATGGTTCGGTCTATGATGGGGTTCACAGAGTTGCCGCCATCCTTTTGGGGATATGCGCTTGAAACAGCGGCAATGTTGTTGAACAATGTCCATACAAAGGCAGTTGACAAGACTCCATATAAGATATGGATGGGTAAGCCTCCCAAGTATTCTTATCTAAGAATATGGGGGTGTCCTGCTTATGTGAAGCAGACAGTGGGAGATAAATTGGATAGTCGATCCATTTTATGCTACTTTGTGGGATATCCAAAGAATTCAATTGGATATTACTTCTATCATCCCCAAGAAACAAAGGTGTTTGTTTCTAGGAACGCAACCTTTTTGGAAAAGGAATTTCTATTGGATAGAAAAGGCGAGATGATAGAACTCGAAGAGGTTCGAGAGACACCCACAGTTGTAGAACCCACACCCGAGAAGCCAAGTGAGGAGATACAAGCTCCTAGAAGAACCGAGAGAGTCTCGAGACCACCTGTGAGGTATGGTCTGCTTCTTGAAGAGGGCCATGATGAGCCTAATCTTGGATGTGATCCAAGGACCTTCAAGGAAGCGTTATCTGATGCCGATTCATCCAAATGGCTTGAAGCAATGGAATCTGAGATGAATTCCATGCATTCAAACCAAGTGTGGAATCTCGTGGATCCACCTGAGGGAATTGTTCCCATAGGGTGTAAATGGATTTACAAGAGGAAACTTGGGGCGGATGGGAAGGTATTGACCTTCAAGGCGCGACTGGTAGCAAAAGGGTATACTCAAAGGCAAGGTGTTGACTATGAGGAAACCTTTTCTCCAGTTGCGATGTTCAAGTCCATTAGGATTTTGCTAGCCATAGCTGCATGGTATGACTATGAGATATGGCAGATGGATGTCAAGACTGCCTTCCTTAATGGGGATATTAAGGAAGAGATTTACATGTCTCAACCTGAAGGGTTTACATCTATCGGAAGTGAGCATATGGTATGCAAACTTCAAAGATCTATTTATGGTCTTAAGCAGGCATCTAGGAGCTGGAACCTCAGATTCGATAGTACAATCAAAGAGTTTGGTTTTACTAAGAATCCTAAGGAACCCTGTGTGTATAAGAAGGTCAGTGGGAGTGCTGTGACATTCCTAGTTCTTTATGTTGATGACATTCTACTCATTGGGAATGATGTAGGAATGTTGCAATCAACAAAGATATGGTTAGCAAGTAAGTTCTCAATGCAGGACTTGGGTGAAGCATCTTTTGTATTGGGAATACAGATCTATAGAGATAGATCAAAAAGATTGCTTGGTCTCACCCAGTCCACATACATTGATACCATCGTGAAGCGGTTCTCGATGGATGAGTCCAAGAGAGGACATCTACCAATGTGTCATGGCGTGTCCCTATCCAAGTCTATGTCTCCCAAGACTGATGCAGAGATAGCGGCGATGACACGAATTCCGTATGCTTCGGCTATTGGTAGTATCATGTATGGGATGATATCTACACGTCCTGACGTGGCATTTGCACTAAGTGTAGTGAGTAGATATCAATCCAACCCCGGTCTTCCACACTGGAAAGCTGTGAAAGACATCCTCAAGTATTTGAGAAGGACCAATAAGCTGTTCTTGGTCTATGGGGGTGGAGAACTGAAATTGGAAGGCTATACCGACTCTAGCTTCCAAAGCGATGTTGATGACTCGAAGTCAACCTCCGGATTCATATTCATGCTCAATGGTGGTGCTGTCTCTTGGAAGAGTTCCAAGCAAGACAGTACTGCGGATTCCACCACTGAGGCAGAATACATTGCTGCATCGGCTGCAGCAAAGGAGGCTGTTTGGATTAGGAATTTCGTCCAAGAGTTGGGCGTCATTCCAAATGGAGTTGCTCCTATCCCGGTGATGTGCGACAACACGGGAGCCATAGCTCAGGCGAAGGAGCCAAGGTCTCATCAGAAGTCCAAACACGTATTGAGAAAGTACCACATCCTCAGAGAGATCGTGGAAAGAGGAGATGTCGTGATTGACAAAGTCGGCTCCGCAGATAATGTTGCTGATCCACTAACTAAGCCTTTACCAGGACCATCGTTCGAGAAGCATCGCGAATCAATGGGTCTAAAGTATATAGGTAGTTGGCTCTAGTGCAAGTGGGAGATTGTTAGAGTAGGTGCACGTCGAGCCAAGTGTTGGCCGACTGTTCACGATGAAACTCTTTGTATAAACGATCTTTATTTTAATAATATTTCAATTTATTAATTTGGCGCATCTTTATCTTTATACCCATGCTTGTTGCATAGATAAAGTCCTTGAATATACAAATAGTAGAAAGAATATGAGATGCTCATATGATGAGTATCATGAAACTCATATTTGGAATACTGTATATTCTAAACCGTTCCTAGTCGATTCAGCCGCCACTAAGAAGGATAAAGGCCGCTCGAGTTAGAGACTAGTATCTGCGATGTGAGTACCATGTTTCATTGGTAGGGGACATTGTGATGTCCGAGCATGCAGATAGGTGCTCCTGGTAGAGTGCACTGAACAACCCTCTATAAAGGACTTTCCAAGTGGTTCTCACTTATCGAGTGGAAACGTCCTAGTTTATGGTTGTACACCATTAGTCCTTATGACCCGGGACAACATTGAGACTCTATATGCTAGCGTTCCACTTTGACTTGTTTACCGACTCTTTTGGGGTCATTAGGTGGCAAGATTGGGTGTTACGGCGAAACATATAGGAGTCGATGCATTGTAGTCGGGGATTCACCGCTTACCTACGGGTATGGATATCCTATGTGTTTTTCATGTATGTGTGGGTTGAAATCTCTGATCAGAGTATGGTGGTAATTATGAAAAGGGTTTCATAGATTACACCATCGATGCAACCACGACATGACACATAGTATCGATTCATTGACAACTCTCGATAGACCAATAGTTGTCGAATCGGTCGGGATATATGAGTTGAAGGGACCGTACTGTACGCTAACCATAATTGAATGGTTCTTGCAGGCACTATCATGTGATACCTAGGGAATCACGTAAGCGATGCTGCTAGGCGCTTAACGTGATTGGTTGGGTACTATCAGACTTGAAGTTCTGACGTTCTTACTATCAAGGAGTTGATAAGTAAGAATGGAGCAATTGGGGTATGCTCGTATAAGGACATGTTTAGTCCGAATCACATTGAGATGTGAACCCACGGCTAGTTGTATCAATGAACCATTGAGGGCCACACAAGTACTTGCTTAGTAAATCCCGAAGAGAAGTAAAATAGTTCAATGTGTTGAACGGCTTATAAATGTGTTTATAAGCGTAAAGAAAATTAGAAGTATGACTTCTATGAGAGAAATATAAATTTTAATTTATGGAAGTGTTCCTAAGATTAAAATTTGGCCAAGTAAATAATGTAGTTGAAAATTGTGATTTTCATAAACATTGTTGTGGACTAAATTAAATTAATTCAAGTGTTGAATTAATTAAACACTAGTGGACCTAGTAGAGTCTAAATAATTAAATTAATTCAAGTGTTGAATTAATTAAATAATATTGAGTCTTGTAGAGCTCAATTTAAATAATTATTTAACTAGTGGGACTTGAGTAAAATCAAGTAGTATTTAATTAATCTCAAAATGTTTGAGATAATTAAAATTTAGTCTATGGTTTTTAATGTGTTAAAAACCATATAATATATGTGAGACATGCTAGGGTTTGCATGCTTGGGAGGTGAAGAGGTGTGGAATATTTTTGATTAAAAAATTGCAAAGGCATGCAACTTTTCTCCCAACTTTTCCCACACCCAAGACTAGACTTCACTACACACACTTCCCTCCTCACTTGGCCGAAACTTGAAGGCATTTCTCTCTCAAATTTTTCCTTTTGTTCTTCATTTTCTTGGAGAAAAAATTCTTCTCTTTGATAAATCTTCAAATATTTCTAGTGCAATATTTGAAGGGGTTTACAAAGCTAAGTGGTGGGCCTAATTTTTGGAGGATTGGAGGTGGAAGCTTGTAGACTTATCTTGCCAAGAAGAGCTTAGTTGCTAGCAACTAAGTTGGAGCCATCATCAACTTCTTGAAGTTGATAGGTAAAAATCCTAAATCATCCTATGCATGGTTTTAGTTTATTTGTAAATATTGCACAAAAACAATGAGGGGGCCAAAATTTTCTTGATAAAATTTTATTTTTCGCTTCCGTTGCGTTTCCGGCCCCCGTAACCGGTCCGCTTTCAAGTGGTATCCGAGCTAAGGTTACGGTTTTTGTGTAATATTTGCATAATGTTATGTTGAGATCGATTTCTAACCGTTTGAGATTTTTTGTGCAAGAAAATCAAAGGGCCGAAAATTTTGAAGAAAAACAAAAAAAAAAAAATGATTTTTCGGGCAGCATGTTGCTGCCCGAGGGCTGCCCGAGCTGCCCTGAAATTTCGGGCAGCAAAGGGCAGCCCGAGGGGCTGCCCGAATAAATCCAGCTTTTAAAATAAAAAAAAAAAATTTTTTTTTTTTTGTTGTTGCCGGAATCCGGCGACGGAGCTCCGGCGACGGCGATGACGGCTAGGGTTTCCAAAAGTGTTTTGGACAATCTTAGTGTCATGGGCCTTGAGATGTTGGGCCATTGGATGGCCAACATAATTTGTGAAATTTAAATGGGCCTAAATATTTTTGGTGAAAAATGGTTTTTGGGCCCTTAAGTTTAAATTTACAATTGTTGCACATATTTTCTCATAAAATAAATAATTGAAGTTGGACTTTAATTATTTATAGTAAATTGTGATTTACAAGAAATTCGATTATAAATAAATTAATTTGAAAGTAGACAAAGGGGTTTGTATACTTTGTTAATTTAATTTATAATTGTGGCGGTTAGTGATTGGATCAAGATATATAATATTGGATCAATTAATCATAGTGATAATTAATTGATGGTGTATGATATGTGATATTATGCATGAAGGATGATCAAAAGCCCAAGCCCAATTTGCTAGGTGTATGCTAGGATATTTGTGTTGTATGATTGTAATAATTATCAATTTATAAAGTGGGCTTGGTTTATGGCCCGTTCCCACCCCATGAGATGTATCCCTATGTGCCATGGATATTTAATTGTAAATATTAGAATAGGGGAAGATCAAGATTGGAAGATGGTGGCCTTGGTGATTATGAAGATCGAAGACATGTAATATTGGATGCTAATGTAATAATTTAGTTGCATTGCATCCCTGCATTTACCCTAGGATTGGACCTAGGCCCGTGTTTGGCTCACACGGGCCATTAGTTTTGGGGCAATTGATCATCCTTGTACTGTTTTCTATTTATAATATATGCATGATATGTTATAAATAATGAGTATGTGCGTTATTATTATTATAATAACAAAGTTGCATGAATCCGGCAAACATACGATCAAACATGGCGAGCTTTTAAAATAAAATTAATGATGAGACCTTTCAAAATTAAAAACCCTCATTTTGAATAAGATTCAAAATTAATATCAAGTCCGAAAAGGGGAATTATAAATTTGTTTATAATTTCCTTGTCTTCCATCGACAATGGATGCATGATGAACGCTACCCGTACTCGGGGCTCGGCTCATATTATTGAGGGGGCCCTGGGTGCCGGAAAGCTGTGACATCCATTGACATGGTGATGTGAACTACGTGGAACTCCCATGATTTCGGCTCATATTATTGAGGGAACTCATGGCGACCGTCCATTAAGGTTCAATATCGATGGGTTAGGCTTGACACGTAAAGATGAACGACGTCATATTATTGGGTCCTAATCAAACGTGAGACAAAAGTATACGTAGAGGGTTGCATGGCGATGCAATTGGAAACTACCTTTTAGGAATTGTGATGGCCGATATTATTCGGGATCACAATTCGCTAATTGGACCTTACGTACCTTCTGAGGAAAGTGTTTCCCGTTTTCACTAGAGGGTAGTGAAAATGTCAAAACAGTGGGAGCGATTATTTATAAAGTAAAAGTCCAAACTTTATATCTTATTAAATATTTTAAAATAGTCATTAACATTTATCTGTTTTACTTTTCAGTACAATCTTTGACATGTCATCAATTCGCAACCCGTTTTCGGTCATTCTCGAAAAACACATTCTAACCGGACCAAACTATATCACTTGGCTAAGAAATTTAAAGCTTGTCCTAAACTCGGAGAAGATCGCATATACACTTACTGAGGCGCCCCCTGCTGAGGCTCCTATAGGCTGCACTCCTGAGGAATTGCAGACCTACAAGGATTGGTGCGACCATGACTTGAAGGCGAAGTGTTATATGCAGGCTTCGATGAACGATGAGCTGCAAAGGCGATTCGAGGATGCTAAGAATGCTGCTGACATTCATATGCACCTCAAGGAGCTCTTCGGTGAGCAGACTCGGCTTTTGAGGCATGCCACAGTGAAGGAGCTCATCACTTTACGCATGCGAGATGGGACTTCGGTCCATGAGCATGGCCTAAAGTTGATTGGGCTCGTGGACAAGCTCGTAGGCATGGATTTGATCTTGCCATCGGAGTTGACCACGGATGTGTTGCTGTTGTCACTGCCCAGCTCTTTCGATCCTTTTGTCGTGAACTTCAACATGAACAAGCTTGAGCCCAGCCTTGAAGAGTTGGTGAACATGCTTGTGACCTTTGAGTCCACGATCAAGAAGGAGAAGCAGGTTCTTTTTGTGGGCTCTTCATCTGGCACGAAGACCGGTCCACCTGGGAAGGGAAAGAAGCGTTCTTTCCAGCGTACCAAGAAGAGCGAGCCCTTGAAGAGGCAGACTTCGAGTCCCGTAGTGGCAGCCGCGCCAGTGAAGGCTGAAAAGACTGTTGACATCTGTCACCACTGCAAGAAGCCTGGACATTGGAGGCGTAACTGCAGGGAATATCTTGCGCAGAAGGGTTCTGCCAAAGGTATGTTCTTTATTGAAGTAAATATCTCGATTAACTCTACTTCTTGGGTATTGGATACCGGCTGTGGCTCACATCTCTGTAACGATTTGCAGGTGATGGGAAGAAGTAGAAGGCTCCGAGAGGGTGAGACCTTCTTAAGGATGGGCAATGGAGCAAGAGTTGCTGCCAAGGCCATAGGAGATGTTTGTTTAATTTTGAACAATGATTTTAAGTTTGTATTAAGAGATGTTTTATTTGTACCAGACTTGATTAAAAACATTATTTCCATTCCTATGCTTGATATTGATGGATATTCTTGTTTATTTGGCAAAGGTGTTTGCAATATTTACAAGAATGAATGTTTAGTTGGTACCGGTGAACTTGAAAACAATCTCTACACCTTAAAATTAAAAGATATTCCACTTAACAATGTCCAAACGATAACAACAACAAATAAGCGCAAACAAGATACTCTTAATTCGGCACAATTATGGCATGCTCGATTAGGTCATATATCCCTAAGAAGGATGAACAAGTTAGTGGGAGTTGGCATGTTTGATATGTCCGATATTAATGCTCTCACGACTTGTGAATCCTGTCTAAAAGAAAAGATGACCAAAATTCCCTTTAAGGGCCATGCGGAGCGAGCCAAAGGGTTATTGGATTTGATCCATACCGATGTGTGCGGTCCGCTTAGCATCACCACTAAGCATGGACATGCCTACTTCATCACCTTTACCGATGACCATTCGAGGTATGGGTATGTGTATTTGATGAAATACAAGTCTGAAGCCTTTGAAAAGTTCAAAGAATTCAGAAGTGAAGTAGAGAATCAATTGGGACGAAGCATCAAGACACTTCGATCGGATCGAGGTGGTGAGTACTTGAGTGCCGAGTTCCAAGAGTATCTTAGAGAGAATGGGATTCTCTCGCAGTGGACTCCGCCCGCTACACCGCAGTTGAATGGTGTTTCGGAGCGTCGTAACCGGACTTTGATGGACATGGTTCGGTCTATGATGGGGTTCACAGAGTTGCCGCCATCCTTTTGGGGATATGCGCTTGAAACAGCGGCAATGTTGTTGAACAATGTCCATACAAAGGCAGTTGACAAGACTCCATATGAGATATGGATGGGTAAGCCTCCCAAGTATTCTTATCTAAGAATATGGGGGTGTCCTGCTTATGTGAAGCAGACAGTGGGAGATAAATTGGATAGTCGATCCATTTTATGCTACTTTGTGGGATATCCAAAGAATTCAATTGGATATTACTTCTATCATCCCCAAGAAACAAAGGTGTTTGTTTCTAGGAACGCAACCTTTTTGGAAAAGGAATTTCTATTGGATAGAAAAGGCGAGATGATAGAACTCGAAGAGGTTCGAGAGACACCCACAGTTGTAGAACCCACACCCGAGAAGCCAAGTGAGGAGATACAAGCTCCTAGAAGAACCGAGAGAGTCTCGAGACCACCTGTGAGGTATGGTCTGCTTCTTGAAGAGGGCCATGATGAGCCTAATCTTGGATGTGATCCAAGGACCTTCAAGGAAGCGTTATCTGATGCCGATTCATCCAAATGGCTTGAAGCAATGGAATCTGAGATGAATTCCATGCATTCAAACCAAGTGTGGAATCTCGTGGATCCACCTGAGGGAATTGTTCCCATAGGGTGTAAATGGATTTACAAGAGGAAACTTGGGGCGGATGGGAAGGTATTGACCTTCAAGGCGCGACTGGTAGCAAAAGGGTATACTCAAAGGCAAGGTGTTGACTATGAGGAAACCTTTTCTCCAGTTGCGATGTTCAAGTCCATTAGGATTTTGCTAGCCATAGCTGCATGGTATGACTATGAGATATGGCAGATGGATGTCAAGACTGCCTTCCTTAATGGGGATATTAAGGAAGAGATTTACATGTCTCAACCTGAAGGGTTTACATCTATCGGAAGTGAGCATATGGTATGCAAACTTCAAAGATCTATTTATGGTCTTAAGCAGGCATCTAGGAGCTGGAACCTCAGATTCGATAGTACAATCAAAGAGTTTGGTTTTACTAAGAATCCTGAGGAACCCTGTGTGTATAAGAAGGTCAGTGGGAGTGCTGTGACATTCCTAGTTCTTTATGTTGATGACATTCTACTCATTGGGAATGATGTAGGAATGTTGCAATCAACAAAGATATGGTTAGCAAGTAAGTTCTCAATGCAGGACTTGGGTGAAGCATCTTTTGTATTGGGAATACAGATCTATAGAGATAGATCAAAAAGATTGCTTGGTCTCACCCAGTCCACATACATTGATACCATCGTGAAGCGGTTCTCGATGGATGAGTCCAAGAGAGGACATCTACCAATGTGTCATGGCGTGTCCCTATCCAAGTCTATGTCTCCCAAGACTGATGCAGAGATAGCGGCGATGACACGAATTCCGTATGCTTCGGCTATTGGTAGTATCATGTATGGGATGATATCTACACGTCCTGACGTGGCATTTGCACTAAGTGTAGTGAGTAGATATCAATCCAACCCCGGTCTTCCACACTGGAAAGCTGTGAAAGACATCCTCAAGTATTTGAGAAGGACCAATAAGCTGTTCTTGGTCTATGGGGGTGGAGAACTGAAATTGGAAGGCTATACCGACTCTAGCTTCCAAAGCGATGTTGATGACTCGAAGTCAACCTCCGGATTCATATTCATGCTCAATGGTGGTGCTGTCTCTTGGAAGAGTTCCAAGCAAGACAGTACTGCGGATTCCACCACTGAGGCAGAATACATTGCTGCATCGGCTGCAGCAAAGGAGGCTGTTTGGATTAGGAATTTCGTCCAAGAGTTGGGCGTCATTCCAAATGGAGTTGCTCCTATCCCGGTGATGTGCGACAACACGGGAGCCATAGCTCAGGCGAAGGAGCCAAGGTCTCATCAGAAGTCCAAACACGTATTGAGAAAGTACCACATCCTCAGAGAGATCGTGGAAAGAGGAGATGTCGTGATTGACAAAGTCGGCTCCGCAGATAATGTTGCTGATCCACTAACTAAGCCTTTACCAGGACCATCGTTCGAGAAGCATCGCGAATCAATGGGTCTAAAGTATATAGGTAGTTGGCTCTAGTGCAAGTGGGAGATTGTTAGAGTAGGTGCACGTCGAGCCAAGTGTTGGCCGACTGTTCACGATGAAACTCTTTGTATAAACGATCTTTATTTTAATAATATTTCAATTTATTAATTTGGCGCATCTTTATCTTTATACCCATGCTTGTTGCATAGATAAAGTCCTTGAATATACAAATAGTAGAAAGAATATGAGATGCTCATATGATGAGTATCATGAAACTCATATTTGGAATACTGTATATTCTAAACCGTTCCTAGTCGATTCAGCCGCCACTAAGAAGGATAAAGGCCGCTCGAGTTAGAGACTAGTATCTGCGATGTGAGTACCATGTTTCATTGGTAGGGGACATTGTGATGTCCGAGCATGCAGATAGGTGCTCCTGGTAGAGTGCACTGAACAACCCTCTATAAAGGACTTTCCAAGTGGTTCTCACTTATCGAGTGGAAACGTCCTAGTTTATGGTTGTACACCATTAGTCCTTATGACCCGGGACAACATTGAGACTCTATATGCTAGCGTTCCACTTTGACTTGTTTACCGACTCTTTTGGGGTCATTAGGTGGCAAGATTGGGTGTTACGGCGAAACATATAGGAGTCGATGCATTGTAGTCGGGGATTCACCGCTTACCTACGGGTATGGATATCCTATGTGTTTTTCATGTATGTGTGGGTTGAAATCTCTGATCAGAGTATGGTGGTAATTATGAAAAGGGTTTCATAGATTACACCATCGATGCAACCACGACATGACACATAGTATCGATTCATTGACAACTCTCGATAGACCAATAGTTGTCGAATCGGTCGGGATATATGAGTTGAAGGGACCGTACTGTACGCTAACCATAATTGAATGGTTCTTGCAGGCACTATCATGTGATACCTAGGGAATCACGTAAGCGATGCTGCTAGGCGCTTAACGTGATTGGTTGGGTACTATCAGACTTGAAGTTCTGACGTTCTTACTATCAAGGAGTTGATAAGTAAGAATGGAGCAATTGGGGTATGCTCGTATAAGGACATGTTTAGTCCGAATCACATTGAGATGTGAACCCACGGCTAGTTGTATCAATGAACCATTGAGGGCCACACAAGTACTTGCTTAGTAAATCCCGAAGAGAAGTAAAATAGTTCAATGTGTTGAACGGCTTATAAATGTGTTTATAAGCGTAAAGAAAATTAGAAGTATGACTTCTATGAGAGAAATATAAATTTTAATTTATGGAAGTGTTCCTAAGATTAAAATTTGGCCAAGTAAATAATGTAGTTGAAAATTGTGATTTTCATAAACATTGTTGTGGACTAAATTAAATTAATTCAAGTGTTGAATTAATTAAACACTAGTGGACCTAGTAGAGTCTAAATAATTAAATTAATTCAAGTGTTGAATTAATTAAATAATATTGAGTCTTGTAGAGCTCAATTTAAATAATTATTTAACTAGTGGGACTTGAGTAAAATCAAGTAGTATTTAATTAATCTCAAAATGTTTGAGATAATTAAAATTTAGTCTATGGTTTTTAATGTGTTAAAAACCATATAATATATGTGAGACATGCTAGGGTTTGCATGCTTGGGAGGTGAAGAGGTGTGGAATATTTTTGATTAAAAAATTGCAAAGGCATGCAACTTTTCTCCCAACTTTTCCCACACCCAAGACTAGACTTCACTACACACACTTCCCTCCTCACTTGGCCGAAACTTGAAGGCATTTCTCTCTCAAATTTTTCCTTTTTGTTCTTCATTTTCTTGGAGAAAAAATTCTTCTCTTTGATAAATCTTCAAATATTTCTAGTGCAATATTTGAAGGGGTTTACAAAGCTAAGTGGTGGGCCTAATTTTTGGAGGATTGGAGGTGGAAGCTTGTAGACTTATCTTGCCAAGAAGAGCTTAGTTGCTAGCAACTAAGTTGGAGCCATCATCAACTTCTTGAAGTTGATAGGTAAAAATCCTAAATCATCCTATGCATGGTTTTAGTTTATTTGTAAATATTGCACAAAAACAATGAGGGGGCCGAAATTTTCTTGATAAAATTTTATTTTTCGCTTCCGTTGCGTTTCCGGCCCCCGTAACCGGTCTGCTTTCATGTTGTACAAAGTTTGAGCAAAAATTTGTTGGATCGGTTTTGAAATGATTTTAGATCTGAAAACTCGAAATTTTCTGTCATTTCAAATACTACGACTTTTCTGTCGATTTTCTGGAAAAAATTTCAACATATAAAACGTAAAACTTTTATATGTCATCTGTCAGTACAGAGATCTCTTCAGTCAGAGATTCAGATATTTTGGTTAGAGGTTTATCCTAAGGGTAGAGCTCCTAAGCTGTCTAATATGACAGTCCAATCTTCTTTGTTTGACCGAATCCGTAGATGTTAGCCTACAGATAAGCAGTTCCAGAAATGACGACTGAAGGGTGAAGCCAATGGCAATGTACTCTACACAGTGTTTGATGATATTGTGAGGTACAGAGGAAGGTTGTGGGTGGCATGTGTTGATTCGATCAGAGAGTGGGTTAGCATTTTTAATTGTTTTCTAGTTATTAATTAAGCTCATTATTTCCCATTGCACCTAAACTCATGCACACATCCACTAACACAAACACACACACACACACACACTCAGCCTACACACACACAATTCCTTACACTCCCATTTCAGATTTTTATTGGAGAAACCTAGGGTTCTAAGAACTTCAGAAGCCGCACCTCCCCTCACTGATTTTCCTAGCTATTTGTTGGCTTTTATTCAAGAAAAATCGTATCCCGTTCGTCCCGGATCGTCTCTCGCATCCTTCCCGCTTCGGTGTCGTCGTTTCGGTAACTTTAAATATTAAAAGACATGTATATTCTTTTGTTTATGCATCGATCTCGTCATAGTATTTGTTTTTATGTTTATTATGTGTAAAATTCACGTATGTTGTACAAAGTTTGAGCAAAAAAAAAGTTGTTGGATCGGCTTTGAAATGATTTTAGATCTGAAAACCCGAAATTTTCTGTCATTTCAAATACTACGACTTTTCTGTTGATTTTCTGGAAAAAATTTCAACATATAAAACGTAAAACTTTTATATGCCAGCTGTCAGTACAGAGATCTCTTCAGTCAGAGATTCAGATATTTGGGTTAGAGGTTTATCCTAAGGGCAGAGCTCCTAAGCTGTCTAATATGACAGTCCAATCTTCTTTGTTTGATCGAATCCGTAGATGTTAGCCTACGGATAAGTAGTTGTAGAAATGGCGACTGAAGGGTAAAGCCAATGGCAATGTACTCTACACAGTGTTTGATGATATTGTGAGGTACAGAGGAAGGTTGTGGGTGCCAAGTGTTGATTCGATCAGAGAGGATATTCTGACAGAGGCACATGCATCTCCGTATTCCATTCATCCAGGAGGTACCAAGATGTACAAGATTTTACAGATTCTATATTTGTGGCCAGGTATGAAGAGAGATATCCGTCGATTTGTGTCTGAATGCCTCACTTGTCAACAAGTGAAGGCAGGTCATCAGAGGCCAGAATGAATTCTTAAGCCACTCCCTATCCCTGATTGGAAGTGGGAGCATATCAGAATGGACTTCGTTGTTGGTTTGCTGAGGTCAGACAGAGGATCCAATGCCATTTGGGTTATAGTGGATCGACTCACTAAGTCAGCGCACTTCTTGCCAGTGAAGACGACTTTCTCCATGACGTAGTATGCGGAGATCTATCAGGGAGATAGTCCGATTGCATGGAATCTCAATTTCTATTGTGTCCGACAAGGACCCGAGATTTACATTGTCCTTTTGGAAGAGTTTGCATGCATCCATGGTGACGAAGTTGCTATTCAGTACAGCTTTCCACCCTCAGACAGATGGCTAGTCTGAGCGAGTGATTCAGATTTTGGAGGATTTGTTGATAGCTTGTGTGATTGATTTCCATGGGAATTGGGAATTGAAGCTACCTCTTGTGGAGTTTACATACAACAACAGCTTCCAATCATCTATAGGTATGGCTCCCTACGAGGCATTGTATGGGAGGAAGTGCAGATCGCCGATTCATTGGGATGAAGTTGGTGAGAGATCATAACTTGATCCAGAGATTGTTCAGCAGACTGCAGATGTGGTGGTCAAAATCCGAGACAGGATGAAGACCACACAGAGTCGTCAAAAGAGTTATGTTGACAAGAGGAGGATGGATCTAGAGTTTTCCGTAGACGATCACGTTTTCGTGAAGATAACACCCATGAAGGTTCTTATGAGATTTCGGAAGAGAGGCAAGCTTAGTTCGAGGTTTATTGGACCGTTCGAGATTCTTGATAGGGTTTGGACATTAGCTTATCGTGTAGCTCGGATCTAAGCTATGAGCCGTTACATCTTGCTCCGGATCTGTCGTATGAGAAAAGACCTGTCCAAATCCTAGACCGACAGAAACGGAGATTTTGGAACAAAGTATCCAAACTGGTCAAAGTCCGGTGGCTAAATCAATCAGTAGAGGCCACTTGGGAGACTGAGGCAGATATGAGGAACCACTACCCAGAATTGTTTGGAAAGATTTAATTTCGAGGACGAAATTTATATAAGTGGGAGATGAACTGTAGAGCCCAAAATCAGTACACGTAAAACCCATGCTTTTATTTAATTGTTAAATTATTTATTTAAGTTTAAAATGATTTTTAGTGATGCATGATTGATTAAATTACATTATTTTGATTATTTATGTTTATTTGATGCACGTTAAAATGTTTTATTGAGTTTCATATTTCAAGCGATTATTCGATGCGAGTTCGAGGAAAAGAGAACGTTGATGATTTTGACAATTTTAAAATGTGGTATTTTATTTTAAGTTGGGTTTGGGGCATTTTAAATGATTTATTAAATTTTAGTATTTTAAAGTCTAATTTATTATTTAGTGATTTTAGGATTTTAAAGTTTAACAAGAGTGCATTTCATTTTTAATTAAGGGATTTTATTAAGTTAAAAGTGAGTTAGCATTTTTAAATGTTTTCTAATTATTAATTAAGCACATTATTTCCCTAATTTACACCTAAACTCATGCACACACCCACTAACACACACACATTCACGCCTACACGCACACACACAATTCCTTACACTCCCATTTCAGATTTTTATTGGAGAAACCTTGGGTTCTAAGAACTTCAGCAGCCGTCCCTCCCCTCTCTTATTTTCCCAGCGATTTCGTTGGCTTTTCTTCAAGAAAAATTGTACCGCTTTTGTCCCGGATCGTCTCTCGCATTCTTCCCGCTTCGGTGTCGTCGTTTCAGTAACTTTAAATATCAAAAGGGAGGTATATTCTTTCGTTTATGCATCGATCTCGTCATATTATATGTTTTTATGTTTATTATGTGTAAAAATTCAAATATGTTGTACAAGGTTTGAGAAAAAATTTGTTGGATCTGTTTGGAAACGATTTTAGATCTGAAAATTGTAAATTTGATGTCATTTTAAATACTGCGACTTTTTGCTCGATTTTCTGGAAACAACTTTCCACATATAAAACGTAGAACTTTTTGATACCTTCGATTTGGCAGTAAATTCGAAATATTTGGATAAGAAATGAGCGAGTTATGATTGTCTGCTCAAACTGCGATTTTCTGAAAATGCGTTCTTGATGTGTTCTTGAAGTTTTATTGTTGCACGCTTCATTGCTGATCGATAGGTGATCGTTGCTGCATTTAATTATGTTGAGTATGATGTTGGGATGGTTTTTTGTGTGTCGGATCGCATTGATAGGCACTTGGTTGCATTAGAAGTCGTAGGATGCATTTTGGTGTCAAATGTCGAGTTCACGGATTGGGTTGCATTGTTTGTGATGCGTAGTTTTTTTGGGGAGTTTGTTTGAGTTTGAACAAGTGTCATAGAATCCTAGGATGGGTCTCGAGGCATTGGTTCACGGTCCGTATGATCGAGTTAGGAGGAATAAGCCATAAGTGTAGTATTTCTTCCTCGGTTCACAATTCTAGCACCTACACGGACCCAAAGTCGGACCCTGGCACGGGGTCCGTGCACTTTTTCCTTCAAAATACAAATTTCCAGCAACTACATGGGCCCCGACACGGACCCTTACATGAAGTCCGTGTCCTTTTAAAAAAATTAATTTTTTTAAGGATTGTTTTGGGTTTTGATTTTATGATTTAGTACGATAATTAAACGAGGTCAAGTCCCGAGAGATTTAGAACGTTTTGTCATTTTTGGGTGTAAGCATGACTATACGTCTAAGTATGCAAGTTAGGTATTCGAAATCATGTTAGTATGTTCAGCAGTGACCTCAAGCGAGATCCAACGAATCCCTCAAAGCCACGTAAGTATGTTCGACGTGCAAAAGAAAATATTTTAAGTTTTTGAGGTATGCTAAATGTCTTGTGACCAAATTATGAATGTTTTTGGAAGTCGGTGAACGTGGCCGAGGAGGACCTCTCCACCCCGGTAAAGCATGACCGGGTTTAGATCAAGATTGGAAAGCGGTAGAGCATGACCAGGGACCAATCCATCCGGTAAAGCATGACTGGGGATCTCATGTATGTGGCAGTGGATTTTTTCTGTCAGCTCAGTACTGCTGTTTAGTCTGATCAGGCACATTTATGTATGGGTCACTTGCTTTGAAACATATCTCTACGCAAAATGATGTTATGTATGCTCAAGTATGTATGATGCAAGTATGTTTAAGAAAAGCCTTATGATGATAGCACGTCTACGTTTATGCTACTACGTTCAAGTTTCAAGTATGTTTATGCTATTACGTTTAAGTTTTAAGTATGTAACCCCTACTTTAAAGATGCATGTGGTTTTATTACGTATTACTTCTTTTATCCAGTTTATACGTGTTGAGTATTTAGACTCACTAGACTTGATCGATGCAGGTGATGATGACTTTGAGGAGACGAGTGGTGGGGGCCAATGAGCCGACTTGGACTGAGCAGGAGGCTAAACCCGAGGACCGCCGATGTTTTTGAAAAATTATGCAATGATTTTAATATTCTGATTTTCATGTAGTTGTTTATGATCTTTAAAGGATTATTACTTTTGACAAACTTGGTTGTTGTTGTTTTTATTGCAAATGTTTTTAGACGAGCAAGTTATTTTAATGCAAATTTGAAAGTTTATTTTGTATTTAAGAAAATTTTAATTTTTCCAAAAATTTTAAAATAGTTAAAAGTACGGTACGTTAGAGAATAAATTTAAGAAGTTGAATTTATATAATGATATATTAAATTCAAGGAGTTGATTTTATGATAATTAAGTTTTGAGAAAATAACTTCAAGGGGTTGAATTTATGAGATAATAAATTCAAAAATTGAATTTATGAAATTTTGAGAGAATAAATTCAAATGGTTGAATTTATAAAATTTGAAGATTTAATTTATTAAACTCCAAAGTTGAGTTTATTAAATATTAAATTAAATATAGTGAGAAGTATGCATAATGGGCTTGTAGGAGTATAAGTCCAACATACTAAATAATTAAGTTCTTCATGGACTTTGATTAATTAATTAAACTAGTTGGACTAGCTCAATTAATTAATCAAGCCCATTAATATTAATCTTATAAAAGGTAATAATCAAGGCATAACCTGAGCCACCACCATTGAAAACCTCGAAATTCCCTCTCCCAAAAGTCTCAAAATTTCGGCCACCCTCTTTGCAAAAGGGGATTGAGTCGCCTCTCAAATTTTGATCTCCTACGTAAAAAATTCTTCCAAATATTCTAGTGCTATTTCGAAGAGGAACAATTCTTCCAGCCGTGGACTTAATAAAAGATCGAAGGAAGGAGTTTTTGAAGAAAGTTCATAGGGAATTCATCAAGATCTATATCCGCCTATACCAGATTAGTTGGAGCCAAGTGAATTAATTCATCAAACGTAAAAGTTTTAAACATCCTATGTATGTTTAATTATTAAAACCATACAAGTGTTCAAATATATCTTGAAGGTCATAATCTAAAAAAATTTCAAAACTTCCTCTGTGTTTGGACACGAGAAAACCGAGATCCAACAGTGGTATAAGAGCCAGGTTTTTTTCTATATCGTATGATTTTAAATCATATTAAATAATTTATTTCTAACAACACAAGAAAATTTTTGGACCATAAAAAAATTAATTTTTCAAGAAATAAAAAAAAAGAAGCTGCCCTGAACTCTTCTGGGCAGTGCGCGCTGGCGGAGCGTCCCCACAGCACGCGGTGTGCGGAACGTCCTCACGCTGTGCGCAGGGCATGCCGCCGCGCAGAGCGCGAAGATCGCACGCAGCGTGCGCAGCGTCCGCACGCTGCGTGCCCTATGCACCCAGGTTGCTGGGCGGGTGGCTGCCCAAGAGTGTATCGAGAACCGTTCTGAATAATGGGCTTGAATTGTCTGGGCCAAGGGTACGATTTTCTGATTTTTTAAAACTTTGGACTAAATTGATATTTTATAAAAATTAGTTCAATTTATTGTTTTTGAAAAATTTATTTTTGGAAAAATAATAATTTTTTTGTAAATAAATAATTAGAATATGATTTTAATTATTTATGGTAAAAATGAGTTTTACAAGATATCAATTATTATTGAATTAATTGAAAATTAAATAAATGTGTTTATTTAATTTATTAATTCTTTAATAATTGTGGTTGTTAGTAACAAAATTATTAGATATATGATTTATTTGTTAATTAAATTTGTTTAATTAATTGATGTTAATATTTGATATTAAATGCATGAAGGATGATCGAGAGCCTTGACCAAAGTGTTAGATGTATGTTAGGATATTTTACTGTTTTATACATTTTGTTAATATTTGATATTATTAAAGTGAGCTTGGTTTATGGCTCGTTCCTACCCCATGAGATTTATTCCTTATGTGTCATGGCTATTTAAATATAATTATTAGAAATAGTGGGAGATCAAGACTAGAAGATGGTGGACCCGATGCACAAGATGAAGACTTGTAAAATATTGGAAGCTCTTGTAATAGTTGCATGTGCATCCCTGCATTCACCTAGGTTTTGGACCAAGATCCATGTCTGGTTCACATGGATCTAATAGTGTTGGCAATCGATCATCTTTATTTATTATTGAATGTCATATTATGATATATGTGCGATATATAGTAGTATGCATGTATGTATATTATTAAATAATATAGTTGTATGGATCCGACAAACATACAAACTCGTGGCACACGATTTTAAATTAAAATCATGAGAAAATTTTAAAATTGAAATCCCTCATTTTGAATAAGATTCAAAATTTATATCAAATAGAAAAGTAAAAATTAAAAGAGTTTAATTTATTCTTGCCTTCCATCAACCGTGGTTGCATGTTGATCGCTACCCGCAGACCGTGTCTGACTCATATTATTGGGGAGGCTTGGATGCCGGAAAGCTGTGACTTCCACCAGACATATGATGTGAATTGAGTGGAACTTTCATGACTTCAGCTCATATTATTGGAGAAACTTATGGCGACCGTCCACTACAATTCAATATTGATGGGTCGGTTTGACACGTAAAAATAAACGACGTCATATTATCGGGTCCTTATTAAACGTGGGGCGAAACACGCTGAGGTTGCATAGGGATGCAATTAGATTTTACCTTTTAGAAATTAAAATTGCCTGATATTATTCGGGATTATAATTGGCTAATTGGACTCTATGTGCCCACTAAGGAAATACGATTTTCTTTTTTCATCAGAGGGTGGTGGTAATGTCAAAATAAAGGGAGGAAAATTTATATAATAAAATCCATATTTTATATCTTAGAATTATTTTCAAATAATCAGTAACCATTATTCTGTTTCCATATCGGTATATTTTCGATTTCGTCACATAATCCATTTCTGTTATTAACAAGCTAACTGAATCTAATTTTCAAGACTGGTTGGGAAAATTGTTCTGAATTCAGAGAAAGTTGCATACACACTAATGTCAGTCCTGCTGAATTGACAAAGAATGCAAGATGGTAGGACCATAGTATACAAGCTAAAGTGTAACATGCTCGTTTCTATATCAAATGAATTGTAGGGACAGTTTGAGCAAATATTGAATGCTGCTAACATTCAAATACACGTGCAAGAGTTGCATGGTGCAAGAAAGTCATACAATGATGCACACCACTTTCAAGGAGCTCATAACTGCACGCATGAAAGATGTGGCTCTGGCCCATAAGCGTGGTGTACATATGACTGGGCTTATTGAGAATGTGTTGGGCCTTGAATTTGTGATTCCTAACGAGTTACTTGATGAAATCAATTTGTTGTCTTTCTTTTTCTCATTTGACAGGGTTATGGTGAACTTCAATTTGAAGAAGATAGATGATAGCCTTGAATAGCTAGTCAATACTCTTATGACGTATGAGATCACCATAAAATAGGAAATTTTTTTTTCTAATGGGTCTCCCGTCAGGATGAAAAATGGCTCACAAAGTAAGGGAAAGAAATGTTCTGTCCCTCACAAGAAAACAAACCCAATAAGAGGAAACTCTGAAGGACACTTAAGGGGCATACAAAGCTCGATAAGTCAGAACATATTTATTTCACTGCAAGAAGCCCGTATATAAGAAATTATATATGCCAGAAATGTTCTAGAAATGATAAGTGAATGTCCAAGTAAACAGGAATTCAACAACAAACAAAATAAAGTTAGATGAACCAAATCCCGCGCAAATATGGCATGCTATCATGTCACATTTCTCAAATAATGATGCACAAACTAGTGGGAGAATGCGTGTTTGACTTGTCAGATATAAATTCTCTAATTACCAGTGAGTCCTTCCTAAAAGGAAAAATGACCAAGACTACATTCAATAGAACGTGGAACGTGCGCATGGTCTACTGGATTTGATCCACACGGACGTTTGTGGCTCGCTAAGTGTTAGTACAAAATATGGGCAATCCTACTTCATTACATTTACTGATGACCATTCGAGATATTTGTACGTTTATTTGATGAAACACAAATCTGAAGCATTTGAAAGGTTACAAGGATTCAGATCTGAAGCAGAAAATAGCTAGAAATGAGTATTAATACACTTTCTAAGATGAAATCTCTAGGATGTCGAACAGTCCGATGAATCTAGGGCTGATCTTGCCTTTCTTCCCAAATCTCATCACACCCTTCATCGGTACGACTTTCATGAAAATGTGATCCCCTACTGTGAAATCAAGAACTATGCGCCTCTGATCTGCATAATTTTTCTAGCGGCCCTCATCTAGTCCTGAATCTTTACCACAAATCTGCGGTCTGCCTGACAATATCCGGACCTAACTCTGCTCTCTCTCATACCTCATCCCAATACACTGGGGACCTACAATTCCTCCCGTACAGTGCTCGTATAGAGCCATATCAATCAAAGCCTGATAACTGTTGTTGCATGTGAACTCCACGAAAAGTAACTTCGGCTCCCAGCTATCCTGGAAGTAGATCATGCAAGCTCGGATTAGGTCCTCCATAATTTGAATCACCCTCTCTGACTGTCCGTCTGTCTAAGGATGGAAGGCAGTACTGAACAGAAATTTAGTACCCAATGCCTAGTATAGACTCTTCCAGAACACAGACGTGAACCTCTGATCCCTGTCTGACAAGATGGACATTGGAATCTCGTGAAGTCTGACTATCTCTCTGATGTGCAGATATGAATATTGAGTCATGGTGAAATTCTTCCATATCGGTAGGAAATGAGCTGATTTAGTGAGCCGATCAACTATCACCCATATGGCATTATATCATCCAGTAGTCCTCGGAAGCCGTGACTCAAAGTCCATGGTGATGTTCTCTAATTTCCACTCCGGAATAGGGAGTGGTCTCAGCTTCCCTGCAAGCCTCTGATGCTCTGCCTTGACCTACTGACAAGTTAAACACTAGGAAACGAATCTCAAAATATCCCGCTTCATGCCCGGCCACCAATAAAGAGTCTGCAGATCCTTATACATCTTCGTACTCCCTGGATGGATGGATGGATGGATTACGGGGTGCTGCGGCCTCGATCAAGATATCTCCTCTAAATGAATCACTATCAGGAACCCATAGATGGTCCATATATCTGACTATGCCGTCCATTACTATGTACAGTCTCTGGCCCTTAGCTTCGTCCCTCTGTCTCCAATTCTTCAACTGCTCGTCAAAAGTCTACCCTACCCGAATTTTGTCTCTCAATGTCGGCTATACTATCAGAGAAGCAAGATTTGGGGCGTCGCCCTAGCATTAACTGCAAGCTCAAATCTCCGAATCTCCGCCTGTAGCGGTCTATGTAGTGATAAATGAGCAATCACTGAGTGCTTCCTGCTCAGAACGTCCGCAACCACATTAGCTTTACCCGGATGATAGCTAATGTCATAGTTATAATCCTTCATTAGCTCTAGCCATCTCCTTTGTCTCATGTTCAGCTCTTTCTGTGTGAAGAAGACTTCAAGCTCTTGTGATCAGTGAAAATCCTGTACTTCTCCACATATGAATAGTTTCTCCAATTATTCAGGGCAAATACCATTGCTGCTAGCTCGAGGTCATGAGTCAGATAATTATTCTCACGGACCTTCAACTGTCTGGATGCATAGGCTATAACCCTGTCATGCTGCATCGGAACCGCGCCCAAACCGAGCTTCGAATCATCTGTGTAAATGACGAAGTCTCCTTACCCAGATGGTATAGATAGAACTGGTGTAGTGGTCAATCCTTTCTTCAGTCTGTGAAACCTCTCCTGGCATTCAGATCCCCATAAAGACTCGGCGTTCTTCTTCGTCAAGGCGGTCAAGGACATCGCAAAAGAAGAGAAGCCCTGAATAAACTTCCTGTAATAACCGGCCAATCCCAAGAAGCTATGGATCTCTGTAACACTCTTATGCACTGGCCAATCTCTTACTGCCTCGACCTTAGTGGGTCGACCTCAATACCATCTTGAGATACAATGTGGGCCTAGAATGTCAATCTGTCAAGCCAGAACTCGCACTTACTGAACTTGGCATACATCCGTCTATCCTGTAGAATCTACCGTACGGTCCTCAGATGCTGACTGTGCTCCTCTCTGCTCTTCGAATAGATCGGGATATCGTCAATGAAAACTATGATGAACTGATCAAAAAATGGGTGAAACACGTGATTCATGAGATCCATGAAGTCAGACCGAAGGGCATCACCATAAACTCGTAGCGTCATAACGCGTCCTGAAGGCTGTCTTATGTACGTCACACTCTCTCACCTTCAACTAATGGTATCCGGATCGGATGTCTATCTTAGAGAATATTGATGCTCCCTTAAGCTGGCAACGAATATTTTTTCTTGATTGTGACTCTGTTCAGCTCTCTGTAGTAAATGTAGATTCGCATGCTACCATCTTTTTTCTTGAAAAACAGTACCGACACACCCCATGGAGAAAATCTAGGGCGAATGAAACCCTTATCTTGCAAATCCTATATATGATCTTTCAGTTCTATCATCTCTGCATGTGCTAAACGGTAGGGTGCCTTAGAGATAGGCACAACACCTGGCATGAGTTCGATAGAGAAGTCCACCTCTTTGCCTGGTGGGATGCTTGAAACATCGTCAGGGAAAACACTGGAGAACTCTCTGACCATATCCACGTCCTCTAGCCAATGAATGACTGGCTCTGGCACTGATATAATACTGGCCAAAAACTCCTGCCAGCCTCTCTTCATGAGCTTCCTCGCACACATGCAAGAAATGATTTGAGGCATCTGCTGATGTCTGGCTGCGTAAAAAATAAACAGCTTACCATTAGGCAGTCGGACAAACACCAACCTTTGTCGAAAGTGTATGATAACTCCGTTAAACGAAAGCAAGTCCATACCCAAAATGATGTCAAAATCCGGCAACGGTAGCACTATCAAATCTGCCTGCACCGTATAATTCTGTAACCGAAGCTCCAATTTCTTCACTATCAGTGAGGTAAACATCAGATCCCCGAATGGAATTGATACTCGGAATCCCAAATTCATAGCCTCCGGTATGATACCTTGTCTCTTGAAGAAAGATTCGGATATAAACGAATGTGTAGCTCCTAAATCTAGAAAGGCATGCATGCCTACACCAGAAATATAAATAATTCCTGCGACAAAACACACCATCAAATCTAATCGTGTTGAAACTTAAGAAATTTTTTTACCGGAAATTATCCCAAAATTCTCGAAAAATTAATGAATTTACCTAAGTATTCGTCAAAAATTTCTGAATTTGTAGTTTAATCCTTAAAGTTTCGAAAATCACGCTTTGACCCTAACAAAATTTTTAGAAATCTGCAATATGGCCCCATGAAAATTTCGAATTTAGCCTCATGAACTCGTAAAATTCTTGAAAATAAGTATTAAATCCCATTAATTTACAAAATTCGGAAATAGCCCCTTGAATGTTTGAGTTTAGCAAATAGGTCCTCAAATTATCGGTTATTACAATAGTGTCCCCAAGATTCTCAAATTAAACAATTAAATTCTTAATCCCAACTAGGTAGAGCATGCATCCTACTTTTTTCTATGTTCACAATTTCAGAAATTGATTCTAACAACAAGCGTATAACTCATGCAATCAAGCGATAAATTTAAAATCTTAAACATAAGGGTTACCAGTAAAAAAATTCGAATCTGGCTCTGCCTCGACCTCCTCGGCATGCAACATATATGCTAGGCCAGTAGTGGGCCCTTGTTCCTATGGTAGTCTGCTGCCCTATGTCCCTCCTTGTAACGACCCGAAAATTTAAAGGTCCATGCAAACCACATGCATGCAATTATTAAATTATCTTGTATTTTTGTTAAATTTTTTAATTGCATGAAATAATTATGTTGTGCATATTTTCATGTTTAAAATTATATTTTTCTACATGGTTGCATTAAAAGGTATTTTTAAAGGTTATTCGAGTTGCGATCGAGGAACGGAGACCGAGGACTGAAATATAAAAAATGTTTTTATTTGTTAATTATTTTTAATTATTCAAATTTAGGGTGATGCTTTTTCTTAATTTTGAAAATAAGGGGGTTTGAGGTGATTTTATACGCTGGTACGTAAATTTTATAGGTGTCGATTTTTCAATAAAAATGCGAGCTTTTTTGGCAACCCTGCTAATAAATTCACAAATTTATTTAAGCAAAAACCTTGGTAATATTTTTTAATTTAAATCCTAATTAAGATTAATGAGCCTAATTTAGTGGCTTAATAGGCCTAAAGCCTTGTTAGTGACTTAATTAGTATAAGGTATACAAATCCCACCCCAAAACCCTACCATTGTACATGCCTCCCTCTCATTAAAATATTCAGAAACTCTCCCAAACCTAGACCCGGCACAAACTAAATTTGGAAGGAGAAATCAAGCACGGTTTGGGAGAAAAGCATCCTAAGGTCTCTTACGTCAAAGTCCCTCGTATCGTCAACGCTTAATCGTGCTTTTAAAACGCAAAGGCACGCCATATTTCTTTCTTTTCTCATGTTTCACACCATAGTAATTATTTAAAATTCTTTTGAATGAGAAACATGGCACACAAGATGGAATTTTCGTAACTATATGCATAGTTGTCTTGAACTCGTGTTTTTGCTTCCCAAAATCATGTTTTTATATTGTATAAGGGGCTGTCATGATTAGGACTTTGTTAAGGATGATTTTCATGAAATTAAGAGTCCTAAAGCACACCAAAACATTGCAAAAAAAAAAAAAAAAGAACAAAGCTGTAACCGAAGGCCAAAGAAAAGAGGCAAGGAACGTGAGTTTGTTGGGTTGTGCAAAGCCAAAGGGTTTGATCACTATGCATGGGGCCTTGGGGCTTGACCAGGTCAGGGTGTTGGGTCCTAAGGGACATGGGTCAGGGTCAGGAAAGGTCCTAGCATGGCTAGGACCCCTCGCGCGCAGCCCTTGAGGAGTCCCATGGAGAAGGGACTCCTCACGCGATCTGTTGCAAGGGGCAGCAGCGCGGTTCATGGGATTACTACGGGGACGTGGGCAAGTTAGGTAGGTGCAATAGGGTCTAAGGATGATGGGCAGGGGTCGGGGTAAGGGCTGGTGCGGCTGGGTCGCAGCTGGCTCAAGTAAAAAGCTGCAAACGTAAAGAATCAAAGACGCGCAGGTTGTATCCTTGGATTCAGAAGCTTCGAGCTTGGGTTCCAGGAGCTGTGCCGGTCTGGGCTAGGTCTGGGTGTGGTCCACGGAAGGTTAGGGTCCTGAAGGGTCAAGTGGTTGAGGGCTGGGAGAAGTCCTAGACTAGTTAGGAGTCCTATGGGTCATGGGAGTCTCATGCATAAATCATGCAGAAATTGGGTGAGTTTCCAGCAAGCTTTGGGTCGGGCCAGGGCTTGTTTTACGGACTGGGCTTTGTCAGGAGGGTCTCTAGATGGGTTGGCTAGGTTTTGGTTTGAGGTGGCTCGGGCATGACTCGAGTAAATTTTGAGATGGCTCGTTGTGTCAAAAACGAAAATTATAGAAGGAAAATTGAATCCATGGGTCCACGGGTGTGGCTCATGAATTGGAGGGTAGAATAAATATTAAAAAGGTTATGTTTAAAATTTGGGAGCAAAATATTGAGTTTTGGATTTATTCGGGATTTAATCGCCGCACGAAATGCTAATTAACGAGTTAATTGAAACGCCTGGTTTTAAGCTTTATAAAATTATGAAAAATTATATTTAAGCTTAAATAATTATTATAAGTCTAAGTTTTTAATTTGGTAATTTTATATTAAGATTTGATTTAATTTGGGATTAAAACGCATTAATAAGTCACATTTAAAGATTAATTTGAAAGTCATTGATTTATGCTAAATAAAAATATGAGAAAATTTATGAAAGCTTAAATAATTATTTGGGACATGTTGGAGTCAATGCAATTAAGAAAATTTCAAAAACGTGAGATTTTATGTCTAGGGGTAAAACGGTCTTTTTACACCTATAAATTAGTAAACGTCATGGCAGTGTCCTGAATGTTGTTTTTTTATGTTAATATGATTATTTTCAATGATTATGGATGTTTATATGTTAATATGTCAATTTTACATGTTTATGCAGTTTTAAGTCATTAATATGTTTAATGTTTTATGATTAATATGCTAAAACATTTATTTTAAATGTTCATGATTTAAATGTTTCGTTTAAGCGTTTATGATGTTATGTTAGGATCGGTTAGGGGAGTAAATCGATGAGCTACAATAGCTCGGTTCTTGAAATATTGAACACCGATGAATTAAATCAAGTTTGATATGAAATCAAGCGGAAAACACTCGAAATAATCCTTTGTAGAAACCGATTAAATATTTTGTAAAGCATTTAAAATATATGCAAGTTGAATGAGTAAAAAATATTTTGGTTGAAGCATTTTATCAAACACTTGGTATGCAATATTTTGGTATTTGAAGAACACATAAAATGCTTCAACAATGCATCCTTTAAAAACTACGAAAATGATAAGTAAATGCAATAAACAAATAGACAAGAATTTGTTTATGGATGTTCGGAGATTTCAACACTCCTACGTCACCCCTTCTTCCCCTTGGGAAGGATTCACTAGAGGACTTTGATTTATACAACACTTTGTACAAACCCATTCACCTAGGACTTACCAACTGCCTAAACTGAACTCCTAGCACTCAAGATTGTAGGCAGCACCTCACAATCATCATATTGTTTAATGTCTCATATGCAAAGACTACATACACAAGTTTTACGTCTTTGTGCAAGACTCACTCAACTAGTCTTTGAACTTCAACTCTCTTGTATATGTGTGAGTGATCGTGTGTGAGTAATTTATCAGTTACAGTGTACATCTCAAATGTATCCTCACACAAGAGCTTATGCTCACAACTAGCTAATATATTCATGCTAACTGCCCATGCTTTGAATCCACTTCAAAAGCTCTTGTTTAATCTTCAATATGTTGTATTTATAGGCTCCAACACTGATATATATGTTAGACACAAGAATATGACCGTTTGAAAAGTTTTTGTACTGTTTCCGAGATTGCAACGGTCACATTCAGCTTGCTGGGCATTTTCCCGACTGGTCAACTCTGGTCAATTGGTCAACTCTGGTCAACTCAACTATTCGTTCAGTTCAACTGGTCAGCAACTGGTTCAGTTCAGTTGGTCAACTGCTGGTTTAGTTCAGTTGGTTGGTCAGCTGGTCAGCAGCTGGTTCAGTTTCAGCTGATGTGCTGAAATCAGCCTAGCTGATTTCAGTTTGTGCAGAACCAGTAGCTTCATCGTCATTTATCAGCATCGTAAGCTTCGATTCAGACTTTGACTTCTCAGAATGATTTGTATATCTTTGTCTTATCTTTCCAACTTATACTTAATCGCTTCGTTTCGATAACCAAGCTGAGAGATATGACCAAAATACAGCAGCTGCTCAAACACAACTGATTGCTGTTTTCGTGTGATCAGTTCGGTAATTGAGCGATCGGTTAGACCATGATAACATCCGATTTTGCCCAACTGACGTGAAATACGATTTGTTCCAAATTGAGTTTTCTGATCAGTCCAATTGGCGGAATTTCATTTGAATCATCCATTAAGAGATATCATCAAAACACCGAAGCTTGCTAGAAATTCAGTTTGTGCATAATTCAGTTTCAGCTTGCTTCTTGTGTTTGCAACTTCACACTTGAGTAAATATGTTAGAAACACAATAAAAAGTTTTGTTAACATCAAAATCAAGATTGAGAACTTGAAAAGTTCCAACAATCTCCCCCTTTTTGATGATCACAAAACTTGGATAAACAATCAACTCAACCAACATATTTCTCCCCCTTTTTGTGTGAATCAAAAAGTCATATTTTCAAAAAATTTTAAACAAAATTTTCTCCCCCTAAATATTTAAAAAAATATATACTCATTAAAGTTATAATGAGTTCTCCCCCTATATTTTTGAAATTTTGAAAAATGTAAAAGAAGAGGGATAACTAACCAATTTTCTCCATGGCTCATTTTCTACTGCAACACATATGACCTGTCTTCCACGAATAAACTGTATTTTCTCGAGCATAATTAGGCTGCAAATTTTATACCGTTGTAAACCTCTATGAGTTTAGTTTGCAACGCAAAACACGGTTTGTCATTTGGACACTCGAGCAAAGAGATATGCCATTTTTCCCATGGTCGCTACAAGCTGCGCGAAAATTAAGTTTTGCATATATATATGTGTAAAAAATCTGAAATTTCAAATTTTAAACATCAAAATCAATTTCAATGTTATTTCAAGAACAACCCGCTCTGATACCACTTGTTAGGATCGGTTAGGGGAGTAAATCGATGAGCTACAATAGCTCGGTTCTTGAAATATTGAACACCGATGAATTAAATCAAGTTTGATATGAAATCAAGCGGAAAACACTCGAAATAATCCTTTGTAGAAACCGATTAAATATTTTGTAAAGCATTTAAAATATATGCAAGTTGAATGAGTAAAAAATATTTTGGTTGAAGCATTTTATCAAACACTTTGTATGCAATATTTTGGTATTTGAAGAACACATAAAATGCTTCAACAATGCATCCTTTAAAAACTACGAAAATGATAAGTAAATGCAATAAACAAATAGACAAGAATTTGTTTATGGATGTTCGGAGATTTCAACACTCCTACGTCACCCCTTCTTCCCCTTGGGAAAGATTCACTAGAAGACTTTGATTTATACAACACTTTGTACAAACCCATTCACCTAGGACTTACCAACTGCCTAAACTGAACTCCTAGCACTCAAGATTGTAGGCAGCACCTCACAATCATCATATTGTTTAATGTCTCATATGCAAAGACTACATACACAAGTTTTACGTCTCTGTGCAAGACTCACTCAACTAATCTTTGAACTTCAACTCTCTTGTATATGTGTGAGTGATCGTGTGTGAGGAATTTATCAGTTACAGTGTACATCTCAAATGTATCCTCACACAAGAGCTTGTGCTCACAACTAGCTAATATATTCATGCTAACTGCCCATGCTTTGAATCCACTTTAAAAGCTCTTGTTTGATCTTCAATATGTTGTATTTATAGGATCAACATTGATATATACGTTAGACACAAGAATATGACCGTTTGAAAAGTTTATGTACTATTTCCGAGATTGCAACGGTCAAATTCAGCTTGCTGGGCATTTTCCCGACTGGTCAACTCTAGTCAATTGGTCAACTATGGTCAACTCAACTGGTCGTTCAGTTCAACTGATCAGCAACTGGTTCAGTTCAGTTGGTCAACTGCTGGTTCAGTTCAGTTGGTTAGTCAGCTGGTTAGCAGCTGGTTCAGTTTCAGCTGATGTGCTGAAATCAGCCTAGCTGATTTCAGTTTGTGCAGAACCAGTAGCTTCACCGTCATTTATCAGCATCGTAAGCTTCGATTCAGACTTTGACTTCTGAGAATGATTTGTAGATCTTTGTCTTATCTTTCCAACGCATACTTAATTGCTTCGTTTCGATAACCGAGCTGAGAGATATGACCAAAATACGGCAGCTGCTCAAACACAACTGATTGCTGTTTTCGTGTGATCAGTTGGATAATTGAGCGATCCATTAGACCATGATAACATCCGATTTTGCCCAACTAACGTGAAATACGATTTGTTCCAAATTGAGTTTTCTAATCAGTACAATTGGCGAATGTCATTTGAATCATCCAGTTAAGAGATATCATCAAAACACCGAAGCTTGCCAGAAATTCAGTTTGTGCAGAATTCAGTTTCAGCTTGCTTCTTGTGTTTGCAACTTCACACTTGAGTAAATATGTTAGAAACACAATAAAAAGTTTTGTTAACATCAAAATCAAGATTGAGAACTTGAAAAGTTCCAACATGTTAAAATGTTTATTTTAAAATGTTCATGGATGTTTATGATTTTTAATATGTTAAGTTATGATTTTTAAATGTCTATGATTTTATGATTTAAATATGAGCATTTAAAAAGTATGTTGCATACTAGGTTTCAAAATAAAATGATATTATATGCATGATTTTATTAAGTGATGGAAATACGACATGTTGAAGGATGTGAAGGATTATAACTACTACTACATGTTGGAGATATCGTGAGGGTTATGGTCCCAGTGGGAGCCCGACGATCGTGTTTCTTTTGATACGGACACGGATAAGGAGTCGGATACGAATACATGATACAAATATGAATATGTTAATATGTTGGCCAAGGCCCAGTTGACGGGTGAGAGTATCGCCTGTGTCCCCGCCGTCCAGTACTGTGGTTACATGTAAATGGACCCATCGCATAATACGTTTAAGAATACGAGTCACAATCACGATTTGAATTCAACAAACATGAACATGAACATGATTATGAATATGAATATGAATATGGGTACGAATATGAATATGAATACGAACATGGACACAAATATGGATATGATATGAATATGTTTATGTGATATGTTTATGTTTTTGAAAATGTTTAAGTTTAAAATTTATGCATTACGAAGAAAATGATATTTTAATTACAACTATTTTTCACTGTTATATGTTAAATGTATTACACATTACTCGTTATCAAGAATATGACGTGTTGAGTCTTTAGACTCACTAGTTGTGATTGACATAGGTGATATTGATTATGAATATGATAATGGAGGTCTTCATGGTTGACTTTGCTGGACTGACGGTACACATAACCCGAGGACCGACGCTAGTTTTCCGCACTAGTTATGATTTTAAGTAATGTTAAAGATATATTTACGTCTTTTATTTATGTTATGAGAGATTTTTGAGAGGTTATAGTATGAGCTATACTTTTCAAATAATGTTTTTAGGTTAGTAAAATGTTTGACGATTTTATGCTTTAAAATATTTTCCTTTGGATTTTTAAATGGCAGTTGGATGTTTATTTTTAAAATGGTGACAAGATATTTTAAATATTTATATATATGTATATTTTCAATTATGGAGATTAAGGAGAGAGAAAAAAAAATTTCTAGCACCTTTTAAGAAAACGAATAGCAGACGTTTCAGTTGGTATCAGAGCAAAGGTCCTGTAAAGGGTTGTGCCACCATCCGCGCCGGGAAGATCAGTCGTCAAGCCTCAAATTTGTAAGTTTTTACATGCTTTATATGATTCAGTATGATGATACCTGCATAAATACATGAATTATATGTTTACGTCACATGTAGAATAGCATCACGAGGATATATGTTTTATATGAATTAATACTTTTATACGTGATACGATATGAAATAGTAAATTATTTGATTTCAACGCATGTGGGTTTGTGTTGGAAATTGAACTATGTTGATTTTTGGGTTTTAGTATTGACATTCTACTTTTTGGGCCATAAGTTAATCATGAATATTATGAATGCTTTGGGACACATAGATCTTTTTAAGAAAATATTTATGATTCGTGGTTACTAGTCGAATTAATTTTTGAGAATTACTCATAAGAAATAATGATTCGAGGATGTGCAATGACTTGAGAGTAAAAAAATATATAAATTGGGAATTTAAGTTTTATGTAAAAGTAAGATTGGTTATAGGAATCGATTTTTGGGTAAATAAGTTTATTTTTTTTTTTGAAATTTCATTATGAGAAACTTGTAGAAAGAAATTAAAAATGCCAAAAATTTATGGGATAATTAAGGAATTTTCGAAATTAAGGAACAATGGGAAATTTTTTGGGAAAATTAAGAATTTATTTTGCAATTTTTAAGAACTTGGGAACTAGTTTAACAATAAGCGAGAATCAAATGGGTTCAATAAAAATTTTCGATGATTTAGACTTTTAAGAATATTTGGAACCTTGAGATATTTTGGTTATAATGCGATAAGGAATGTTAATCAAGGATTTTTAAGATTGAATTAATATTAGGCTTGAAAATCTAAGCGTTAGCGGATGCATATGAGATTTTAAGATTGAAATTTGATAAGTTGATGAATATTTTGAGTATAAAATAAGGAAAGTAATATACGATAAGTTTGGTCATCCATCTTTTAATATTGGGAATTGTAAGAAAAATTGAAATTCGAGGTTATAGTAGTAATAGCACTAAGTCATTATGGGTTTTTTAAGTTGCGAATCGAAAATAAGAATTTAGAAGGAAAATTTAATTGGAATGAAGGAGACGTAAGACCTTCTAGAATTTAAGTTTTACCAGAGTAGTGCAGCGGAAGCGTGGATTTTTGGGAGACTAGAACTAAGTCTAAACGTTGGGTTATTAAGGATAAGCGAATTTCGAGGACGAAATTCAATTTAAGAGGGGAGGATTGTAACGCCCCGAAAATTTAAAGGTCCGTGCAAACCACATGCATGCAATTATTAAATTCTCATGTATTTTAGTTAAATATTTTAATTGCATGAAGTAATTATGTTGTAGTACATATTTGCATGTTTAAAATTATATTTTTCTACATGGTTGCATTAAAAGGTATTTTTAAAGGTTATTCAAGTTGCGATCAAGGAACGGAGACCGAGGGCTCAAAAATAGAAAATGTTTTAATTGGTTAATTTTTTAAATTATTCAAATTTAGGGTGATGCTTTTTCTTACTTTTGAAAAAAGGGGTTTTGAGGTGATTTTATACGCCGGGCGTAAATTTTATCGTTGTCGATTTTTCAATGAAAATGCGAGCTTTTTTGGTAACGCGGCTAATAAATTCACAAATTTATTTAAGCAAAAACCTTGGTAATATTTTATTTTAATCCTAATTAAGATTAAGGGACCTAATTTTGTGGCTTAATAGGCTTAAAGTCTTGTTAGTGACTTAATTAGTATAAAATATACAAATTCAACCCCAAAACCCTACCATTGTACACGCCTCCCTCTCATTAAAATATTCAGAAACTCTCCCCACCTAGACACGGCACACACGAAATTTGGAAGGAGAAATCAAGCAAGGTTTGGAAGAAAAGCATCCTAAGGTCTCCTACGTCAAAGTTCCTCGCATCGTCAATGTTTAATCGTGCGTTTAAAATGCAAAGGCACGCCATATTTCTTCCTTTTCTCATCTTTCACACCATAGTAATTATTTAAAATTGTTTTGCATGAGAAACATTGCACATAAGATGTAATTTCCGTAACTACATGCATAGGTGTCTTAAACTTGTGTTTTTGCTTCCCAAAATCATGTTTTTATATTGTATAAGGGGCTGCCATGATTAGGACTTTGTTAAGGATGATTTTCATGAAATTAAGAGTCCTAAAGCACACAAAAAACATTGCCCAAAAAAAATAACAAAGCTGTAACCGAAGGCCAAAGAAAATAGGTAAGGAACGTGAGTTTGTTGGGTTGTGCAAAGCCAAAGGGTTCGATCACTATGCATGTGGTCTTGGGGCTCGACCAGGTTAGGGTGTTGGGTCCCAAGGGACATGGTTTAGGGTCAGGAAAGGTCCTAGCATGGCTAGGACCCCTCGCGCGTAGCCCTGGAGGAGTCCCATGGAGAAGGGACTCCTCACGCGATCTGTTGCAAGGGGCAGCAGCGCGGTTCATGGGATCACCACGGGGGCGTGGGTGAGTTAGTTAGGTGCAATAGGGTCTAAGGATGATGGGTAGGGGTCGGGCTAGGGGCTGATGCGGCTGGGTCGCTGCTGGCTCAAGGAAAAAGCTGCAACCGTAAAGAATCAAAGACGCGCAGGTTGTATCCTTGGATTCAGAAGCTTCGAGCTTGGGTTCCAGGGGCTGTGCCAATCTGGGCTGGGTCTGGGTGTTGTCCAGAGAAGGTTAGGGTTGTGAAGGGTCAAGTGGTTGAGGGCTGGGAGAAGTCCTAGACTGGTTAGGAGTCATATGGGTCATGGGAGTCTCACGCATAAATCATGCAGAAATCGGGTGAGTTTCCAGCAAGCTTTGGATCGGGCCAGGGCTTGTTTTATGGGCTGGGCTTTGTCAAGAGGGTCCCTAGATAGGTTGGCTAGGTTTTGGCTCGAGGTGGCTCGGGCGTGGCTCGAGTAAATTGTGAGGTGGCTCGGTGTGTTTGTCGTTGTGTCAAAAACGAAAATTATAGAAGGAAAATTGAATCCATGGGTCCACGGGTGTGGCTCATGAATTGGAAGGGTATAATAAATATTAAAAAGGCAATGTTTAAAATTTGGGAGCAAAATATTGAGTTTTGGATTTATTCCGAATTTAATCGTCACACGAAACGCTAATTAAAGAGTTAAATGAAACGCCTATTTTTATGCTTTATAAAATTATGAAAAATCATATTTAAGCTTAAATAATTATTATAAGTCTAAGTTTTTAATTTGGGAATTTAATATTAAGGTTTGATTTAATTCGGGTTTAAAACGCATTAATAAGTCACATTTAAAGATTGATTTAAAAGTCATTGATTTATGCTAAATAAAAATATCAGAAAATTCATGAAAGCTTAAATAATTATTTGGGATATGTTGGAGTCAATGCAATTAAGAAAAATTCAAAAAAGTGAGATTTTATGTCTAAGGGTAAAACGGTCTTTTTACACCTAAAAATTAGTAAACGTCATGGCAGTGTCCTAATGCTGTTTTATATGCTAATATGATTATTTTCAATTATTATGATGTTTATATGTTAATATGTCAATTTTAAATGTTTATGGACTTTTAAGACGTTAATATGTTTAATGTTTTATGATTTAATATGCTAAAACGTTTATTTTAAATGTTCATGATTTAAATGTTTATTTTAAACGTTTATGATGTTAAAATGTTTATTTTAAAATGTTCATGGATGTTTATGATTTTTAATATGTTAAGTTATGATTTTTAAATGTCTATGATTTTATGAGTTAAATATGATATTATTTTATTTTGAAACCAAGCATGCACATGTCTTTTAAATGTCTATGATTTTATGAGTTAAATATGGGAATTTAAAAGACATGTGCATGCTTGATTTCAAAATAAAATAATATTATATGCATGTTTTTATTAAGTGATGGAAATACGACATGTTGAAGGATGTGAAAGATTGTGACTACTACATGTTGGAGATATCGTGAGGGTTATGGTCCCAATGGGAGCCCGACGATCGTGTTTTCTTGGATACGGATACATATACAAATATGAATACGAATACGTGATACGAATACGAATATGTTAATACGTTGGCCAAGGCCCAGTTGACGGGTGAGAGTGTCGCTGGTGTCCCCGCCGCCCGGTACTATGGTTACATGTAGATGGATCCATCGCCCAATACGTTTAAGAATACGAGTTACAATCACGATCTGAATTCAACAAACATGAATACGAACATGATTATGAATATGGATACAAATATGAATATGAATACGAACATGGACACAAATATGGATATGATATGAATATGTTTATGTGATATGTTTATGTTTTTGAAAATGTTTAAGTTTAAAGTTTATGCATTACGAAGAACATGATATTTTAAGTTCAAGTATTTTTCACTGTTATATGTTAACTGTATTACGTATTACTCGTTATCAAGAATATGACGTGTTGAGTCTTTAGACTCACTATGTGTGATTGATTCAGGTGATATTGATTATGAATATGATAATGGAGGTCTTTATGGTTGACTTTGCTGAACTGAAGGTGCACATAACCCGAGGACCGACGCTAGTGTTCCGCACTAGTTATGATTTATGATTTTAAGTAATGTTAAAGATATTTTTACGTCTTTTATTTATGTTATGAGAGATTTTTGAGAGGTTATAGTATGAGCTATACTTTTCAAATAATGTTTTTAGGTTGGTAAAATGTTTGACGATTTTATGCTTGAAGACTGAGCTGCAAAAGCTGGCGGTGGCGCAACCCTATACAGGACCCTTGCTCTGATACCAACTGTGACGTCTACTGATTTAAAATGCTGGAATTTTTTTTAAAGCTTACATTAATCGAAAATAAACATATAAACATTTTGCGTACATAAAACCCTACTGAAAATTACACCTTTTAAAAAAAAGTATAATCGTAATCCGATGGTAGAAAAAATTCCACAGTTTAAAAAAAATCTGACAAATAAAACATTGTAGTTTAAAATTGCCAATACATCCATAATATGTGCACGTAAAATAACTCAAGCAAAAATCTTGATAATCATCACCCTAACAAAATCAACGTATCAAAATGTTCATGTCCTCTCAAACTCATAAAAACATGATGTGCGGAAAAGTGTGGTCCTCTAGTCGTGTGCGCACCTCCAGCCTGCCTACTAAGAATTCGGCACCTCCTGTCCCCTCATCGACATGCTCACTGTTGCGACTCTGATTGTTGCACTCCTAAGAGCAGGTTGTCCACAAGTAGTATAATTCGGTGAGTCCGATATCGTATCTACAGGGAAGCTAAGGTAATTACAAGTCCACTACAATGTCTTTTTGTTTTGTTTTTGTTTCTTTTTAATTTTAATTGTTTAAATCTTTAATGGGTAAATTTTAATTGTTCAAATTTTAATTTAAGTAGTTGAGATTAAAGGATCCACTCTTGGTATTTTAATAAAGTTAACATTAACGAACAATATTGAAATCCACTTAATAAAATGGTTCCAATATATTAAATAATCATATTTATATTATGTTATAAATTATTATCTCATAAATATATAATATATACCAAAACTTATAAATGTAGTCAAGTATTTATTGTGCTATATATATATATTTATAAACACTAAATCAAGGTTCCCACTTTAAATGGTTGGTAAAACCAAACTAACATTTAAATGGTACCAAGAAAATATTATTATGATATATTTATATATAGTAAATCAAGGAATCCAAGTTAAATGGTTGGTAAAACCAAACTAACATTTAAATGGTTCCAAGAATTTAATATTATAATATATTTATATATAATAAATCAAGGCATCCACTTTAAATGGTTGGTAATACCAAACTAACATTTAAATGGTTCCAAGAATTTAGTGTAACATATAGCAACAATATATCAAAACTCCCACTTATAAGTAGGGTATAAAAATGCTTAAAGAAATAAATATAACATAAACAATAAATAATGATTAAATAATATAAAATATAGATTCTTAACTTTTAATAACCTTATTATCATGCCAAGAGTTTCACCTTATCATCTCAACTTTAGGAAGTTAGCTATTCATTATTCAAAGTGTAAAACTTTGAATATGAAATTAACATGCTAATTATATTTAAATGAAGAAATAAAGGAAAAATATAGAGAGAAATATTATGAACTCAAAGGTTTGTTCATAGAATGAGGGATATCTCAATACATTACAATGCACCCCTATTTATAGCCAAATTTGGGGAGACAACCACAAATAAAATATTATTTTTTTACACAAAAGTCTTCATTGGTGTTCCAAGATATTATATTATATTACACACCACTTTTGAAAATCTTCTTTTCCGAATTTGCTTCTTCACATAAAAAGAAACATGTGGATAATTGAGTTGTCTAGTTGTGGTATTTTTTTCAAACCATTTGACCAAGTAATTTGAGAGATATGATCAAAATACTAGAGCATGGTAAAACTGCCACTCTTTTGGTAACTTTATTTGTTGCTTAATTTGATCCCACTTGTGAGAAGATTTTTATCTCATGCTTGCCATCAATATTGTAGATATTAACATCAACTTTCTACAGGTCCAAGAATCATCTTAATCCCATTTGAAACTCCAAGTTTATTCTTGTTTTATCGAACCTGTAAAAAATAGTAAAAACTTGTAATCACACAACAACTTATATTTTATACAATTTATTATAAAACATATAATATTTAAACATTTAATAAAACAAAAACTATATATTTATATTATAAAACATTTAATTAATGTACAATTTTTATGTTTATCACACCTCCCAACAAGCTTCTTGCTAGTCCCTAGCAATTTAAGCGTTAATAGCAATACAAAACATATTGATTAATTTAAATAGAAATGCAATCAGAACTATCTAGGTGTTTAAATTAAATTTGAAAACTGTCAAAGTTATATCAAGATCATCATAATTATAATTTATGAAATAATTTGAGATGATCAATTCAAAGCTTATTTCAGGTAGTTAAATGTACACGGCCTTCAGAAATTCCTAGTAAGAGTCTCAACTCCATATCCTCACAGGTTAATAAATGTTTCAATTTATGGCAACGATTTCTCTCATGGAGTTGGAATACAGATAAATGCTCAGAAAAATGGTTTACAGAATGCAGACAGAGAGACGAGCCAAACTAATCAAAAGATAGAAATCCATTGATTCAAAATCTAGTCGTTCTTATTATATATTTTTTTCCTGATATATTTTTTTCCTTTTTTTTTCATAACATCATGGAATCAGATTAAGTTTATGCTTCTTGACCACATATATATTTAATTTGTACAATAAATTTCTCTCTTTTTTTATTAATTTTTTTTATGAGAGATATATGGGTCGTAGCATATACCTTAAAAATTACATAGATCTTCAATATCTTTCTTTTTGTATTTTTCTCCTCTTTTTTTTTATTCAGGAAATATCATTTTTTTTTTCAAAATAAGAACTCAAGATCTAAACAATAGATAGTCTCCCTCATGATCAATAAAGGCTCGAAAGCTGTTTTCTCAGTCCTCTCCACTCACTCACAAAATATGTGTGAGTTTAAAATTTTAGGCACTCTTGTAAGGTATATCTTGGGCCATATACTTTAATACCTGATTTTATCACAATGGTTAATCACTCAAAAAGATTTCATAAATCATATTTTTATATTGATCAGAATATTAAAATTGACTTTTTTTTTTCAAATAAAAATTAAGCATCCTTAGATAGATTAATACATTTTCTAATTTAAACTTTTCAAATATGTAATGTATGATATTTTTGCAAAAATTACAAAGATACAAGCAATAAACATGATTTTATTATAAAATAATATATATATTTTTATATTTTTTTTAATTTTTTTTTATAAGTTGGTTCTGCCCCCAATCAGAATATGACATTGTCCCTAATGTCAAAATAACTATTAATAGAGAGTACATAATGAAAGAGATATCACCTGGAATTTTATTGAAGATAACAAACTGAAACAAACGCAAACCAATCCACGACGTTTGAATCAATGATCCAACTTCCTTTTCTTACTCCTTGATTGCGACCAATTGATCTTTGTTATAATCGGATCAGGCTTATGAACAAAATCTTCCAAATCATTAATTAATTGGTCGGCAGTCGAAGCACAGATGAGCATCCGTCGTGAATTTTCTGAAATGAAATTCTGTTCTACAGCTTTATCAAGAAATGTCAACAAAGTGTCATAATAATTATTGATATTCAACAAGCCCATAGGTTTATTATGGATATTAAGTTGTGCCCAAGAAAAAGTGTGAAAAATTTCTTCTAATGTACCAAAACCACCTGGTAGTGCGATAAAAGCATCAGAATTTTCAATCATTTGAGTGATTCTTTCATACATAGAATAAACTTTTAATTTCTCCCCAACCGTAACACCTGTAATATTTCCTTCAGCTAAAGCTGTAGGAATAATACCCAAAACCTGACTACCTCCAAGATGAGCAGATGTTGAAACCGATCCCATTAACCCAATATTACCTCCCCCATATACCAAGTGAATTTTTCTCTCAGCCAATATCTTTCCAAGATTATTCGCTGCTTCTACAAACACTTCATTTTTTCCAGGACTCGACCCACAAAATACACAAATATTTTTCAATGTTTGTGTAGAGGATCCAGCCATGTTTTTACTTTCTTTTTTTGGTCTGCAAAAATAGAGAGAAAGATGAGAGATTTTATTGGGGTAATATGTTATCATAACAAAACTATGGGTCACAGCTGTAAACAGAATAAATAGTAAAAACAATAATGGCACACATGCATATAAACAGTAGTGTGATTGTGGCTCACAATTTTCCTCTGGTTTTACGTCCAGAAACGGCTTCAACGCCTTCTATGAGTCGAGGATATTCTTCCCATCCAATTTTCTTATAAATTGGTAAACAGGGTCTTTTTTAGTCGGATTCCCAAGACTATGACGCTCATCTTGGAATTGTTTCCATAAACGGAGAAGTTCAATATGCACATGTCCACCAGAATGCGTCTCAAGAGTCAATAAGATGTTATCTAAAGACTCTTTACTCAGCCCATTCTTAATGAAACCAATTTTATCTTCTCTGTTATCGGAAACACATCCCAAAGATCTGCATCGTTTGTCACAAGTCCATCTTGCATACTTATGACAAACCCCTAACCTTTTCGCCCTTCGTTTTTTCGCATAAGTGCTTTTTCCTAATCCAGGCAAATACCGAATGAGCAATGATTGTGGAACTTCTCATCCTATCGGACCTTAGCTTCTATTAGAAGACGAATATCTTCTGGAATTTCTTTTTGCATTAGCAATCTCAATCTTTCACACCTTCCTGCATAAATTTTTCTTAGAACATTTTCAGAAACAGAGGGAAAATATTCACAAATTTTTTAGAGAATTTCATCCATTTTGAAAAGGAAAGAAATGATTTTTTTTTTATTTTTGTATCAGCAATTGTGGGAAACTGATTTAACCGACTATGAGAGTCACGGAGTACCGTTATCCGCCATTTAACCGGGAAATAAAAAGATTAAAGAAACCTGAAATAAAAACAAACAAAATTAAATGCAACATAAAAATTTAAGGATCAGAAAGGGAAATAAACTCTTCTTGAAAGATTTCATTTTCCAAAAATGGTTTAAGCCTTTATCCATTCACTTTAAAAACATCACAATTTTTAGGATTTTCAATATCCACAGCTCCATAAGGATATACATGCTTTACAACATATGGGCATGTCCATCTTGATCGTAATTTTCCTGAGAATATGTGAAGTCGAGAATTATAAAGCAAAACTTTTTTACCAATCTCAAAAGATTTTCTAAGAATTGTTTTATCATGAAATGACTTGATTTTTGCTTTATAAATCCTTGAATTCTCATACGCGTCATTTCTGAGTTCATCAAGTTGCAATTTACGCAATTTGTTGGCATCATCCATGCTTGAATTTAAAGTTTTGATCGCCCAATAAGCTTTATGTTCCAATTCCACAGGCAAATGACAATGTTTTCCATAAACCAACCTATAGGGAGACATATTCAATGATGTTTTAAAAGCTGTTCGATATGCCCAAAGTGCATCACTAAGTCGCAGAGACCAATCTTTTCTATTTGAGTTAACAGTTTTTTTCCAAAATTTGCTTTATCTCCCTATTAGCTAATTCAACTTGTCCATTTGTTTGAGGATGATAAGGAGTAGTAAATTTATGAGTAATACCATATTTTTTCATTAATGAAGCAAATGGTTTATTAACAAAGTGAGTTCCCCCATCACTTATCATGGCTCGAGGAATTCCAAATCTACTAAAAATATTTTCTTTTAAAAATTTGATGACGATTTTATGATCATTTGTTCGACATGGAATTGCCTCTATCCATTTGGAAACATAATCAACTGCAACTAAAATATACAAGTATCCTAACGACGGTGGAAAAGGTCCCATAAAATCAATTCCCCAACAGTCAAAGATTTCAATTTCAATGATAGGATTCAAAGGCATCATGTTTCTTTTTGAAATCGCACCCAATTTTTGACAATTTTCACAGATCTTGCAGATTTCGTGGGTGTCTTTAAACAAAGTGGGCGAATAAAATCCACACTGCAAGATTTTTGCAGCTGTTTTCTTTGAAGTAAAATGTCCTCCGCATGCTTCTGAATGACAAAATTTAATGACACTACTTACCTCATTGTCGGGTATGCAACGTCGAAAAATTTGATCTGGACAATACTTGAACAGATACGGATCATCCCAATAAAAGTTTTTTACCTCATTCAAAAATTTTCTTTTATCTTGGGAACTCCATTGCGGTGGCATTTTTCCTGTCACAAAAAAATTTAACTATGTTAGCAAACCAAGGTGTAGTAGTAACTGAAAATAGATGTTCATCAGGAAAATTATCGTTAATTGGTGTCATTTCACAAGATGATCCTGTTACTAGTCTCGATAAATGATCGGCTACGACATTCTCGGTTCCTTTTTTTATCTTTGATCACAATGTCAAATTCTTGGAGCAACAAAATCCATCGTATCACTATGTGAAAAAAGACTTTTTACTTCGGATATTATCTGAAGTAATATGGTAGTTAAGTGCCGAAGTATATGGACGTGAAGTAATAGATGTACCTTTTACTTCGCATAATACCCGAAGTTGTAGTATTGAAAATACCGAAGTCTTTTGGCCGGTTTTGGGAGGAAAACCGGTCCGGAATTGGACCGGTGCCGAAGTAATAAATGTATTTTACTTCAGCGATTATAGTGAATAATGAAGTAGTATATTATATATAACTTCATCTTAATTATTATTTAGCGACGTAATTTATAATATTTTACTTCATTATTTTCAATAATAGAAGAAGTAATTCAGCTGAAATACTTCGTAATTATGTATTTTAATGAAGTAATACATTCAAACAACCTCACAATTTATCCTATTTGTTGAAGTAAATTTATTCTATAACTCCAGCATTTATCCTATTTGTTGAAGTATTTTATATTATGTTACTTCACAAGTAACATTTAGTGACGAAGTAATAAATGTGTTTTACTTCATTGATTATAGTGAATAATGAAGTAATATATTATATATAACTTCATCTTAACTATTTTGCGAGGATGAATGCAAAATAGTTGCTCGCTAAAGTGAGATCCTAGCTATGGGAGATAATGAAAACTACCGTGCTCGGCAACTCAACCGTATGAATACGCGAAAATATATATCACACCCTAACACATGATATTTCTTAAAAGAACAAGTGAGAAATCTGAAGGATGTTGAGAATGAATATTTTATATGGCCTCAAATTGTTATACAACGAACATTTACATCATTCTGATATTAAGGTGAGAATGAAAGAAAGATCTACCGGACACTATGGACATGTGGTGGTCGGTATTTCAGCTTACTTCTACACTGTTACATAGCAGCAGAGATCAAATTAAGTATTCATAATAAACCAAGAAGAGGGCATCCGGGGTGTCTTTTGGTAAGTTGTTTATATAGAGATAGAACCGTAAAACGTCTTCTTTTGAAAGCGTTTCTTGATCAACTACGTCTCTGCTGCAAGTCAGAACTCACAAATCACCAGAATTCCCTCTCTTGAGGCTACCGCGGCAAAAAAGGCATGATTCTGATCTCATATTCCTGCAAGAAAGTAAAGATGTACAAAGAAGAACAAAGATTGAGCTTTCTTTTAAGATCAGAGTAGGGAACGAGGGTCGTGCATAGTTTATATACCAGTCCCGGTAGCAGTTGATGCACATTTCATGACAGCAATCTGGTAAGACAATCTTGGTACAGGGCTCTAGGCAAATTCCACACTCATCTTCCCTTTCCAAGTCGACTTCCAAATTCTTAAAAGTATTATCGGATTTCTTTTTGGCAATCATGTCCAAGCCATGGACTTCACCTTGATAACTATCTTTATCCAATGTGGTATTGTACAAGTGTTCCAGAGAAGGTAATATCACAGCTGCAAAGTATGCGATATATCTTTTATTAGCCAATCGAATAGCAAAATTGGAGAGTTGTCGATTGGTAGCGTGAACTTGAAACTCTTCTAAAAAAATATATTCACGCCATCTTTAATTGAACATACACAATTTTGAAAGGTGAATCCAATAAAAACTCAGAACCACGCAGGAAAACAAAGGAAATCTAAAATTCATCGAGCATTACCAACCGGTTTTGAGATGACAAGTGAACTAGTTGACTTGGAAAAGAAGAGTAAAAATAAATAGATTGATGCCCCTTTGAATCATATGACAGCAAAACATAATTTGCATACCATAGAACTGTCTAATAGTCGCTTTTCTACCATGGGAAGGAAACTTCTGTTTTGAGTCGAGTTGCACCTGAAGAAGAAAATACGCTAAACTTAGACTATGCCGTAATCTTTGAAAAAACAATGAGCAATGGCTTGTAAAAAATCTTGTTAATAACTGACCTTATAAACAACTACGTGGATAAGATTTAGATAGCTTGGAAATAAGCATGAGCACGAGCAGTCAAACCATTGCAATAAAAACAAAAATATAGGTGCCAACTGATTGTAGACCAGTTTCATTTTCAGACATGCACCGCCTTTAGCTTTTGAAATCGAAGCTGCCCTGGAGCAACAATTTGGCTATATTATGATCCATGGAATTTAGAACAATGTGTTTCTAAGAATGCTTACGCTCTGCTAAAAGACCAACTAAAACTCAACAAAGCCATTAAGTTGATATCAAAATGTATCATCTTGACAGATTTGTGTGAGAATAAAATATCAAGAAAGTCGAAACGTCGAAAACATTTTAAACACAACTACAGATATGGCATATACAGACAGATCAACGGCATAAGATAGTTTCTAGCAACAGTAAATTGCGTACTAAGGACATATAAAATAACTAATGGCCAAAGAATTCAGTTCAATAACTTACTTGCTCCTTTTGATGCTAAAAGAAGTAATTGTTCTTGACATCAACAATTTTTTTCACCAATTATACACAGAAACAAACTCGCACGAATAATAGAACAACCCCATGAAGGAAGTCCATATGTCACATAATCAAAGCTATGTCGGCTAAAGTACAAATTTTCAACGCTGATTGTAGCAATCATAGAACTAAACAAACACAATTCTTGTTGTGTTTATTGTAAACAGCTAAAGGTTCTCTGTTCTAGGCTTCACCATTCACCACAAGCAAATCAAAACACACCAGAATCACAGGAAAAATTTAGAAACTATACACCATAATCAGTCCCATTCTCTACAAACGAAACAAACAGTAACCACACAAGTTCTTTTCAGATAAAAGATTCCCCACTTGGTAATTCGATTCCACCATGAAACCATATTCGAGCAAGTCCAAGGCAAACACACACCCAAATATCGCTTTCCGAGGCGAAGGAGAGTAGCAAAAGAGATTGAGTCGCGCACAGGACAATAGAAAGAGATGGGCGTAAGGCAGATGGGAACGACAGAAATTTAGGAGGAAAGAACGAAGTGACTTGTTTACCTCTCAGACAGGCACAACCTCTTTACTGAGTTGAGACCCTACGTAGAACTTATCGGCTCATCTATTTACTTCGCTTGTGTTTCAGATCGGCGACGGTTTATGCCAAAACGGTTAAATTTAAACCGTCGCTGATTCATAATATCGCGACGGGTTCTTCTTTAACCGTCGCTCAAATTCGATATTAAATTAATAAAATTTATCGGTTCAGTTTTTTACTTCAGTAAGACCTTTTTTTATTGGTTTGTTGCTTCATAAAAATAATATGCCGAAGTAAAATAAAAAAAAATTTAAAGTGAAGCCCGTGTTTTTACACAACCGAAGTAAAATATATTATTTTACTTCGCTTGTGTTATTAATGAAGTTATTGGTAACGTATTACTTCGTAATTTATTTTTGCCGAAGTAACGTCTGGCGAAGTAAAATGTCATTTTTCACATAGTGTATCAGTCGTGGCTTTGCATCTTGTTTGGTCAACAAATATCTAATAGCAGAATGATCAATAAACACAATAGTCGTTGATCCAAAGAACGAAATTTATCTAATGCAAATATTACAGCAAGTAGTTCTTTTTCAGTTGTGGAGTAATTCATTTGAGCATTGTTTAAAGTTCTACTTGCATAATATATCACATAAGGCTTACCGTTTCTTCTTTGACCCAATACTGTACCGACTGCATAATCACTCGCATCACACATGATTTCAAATGGTAAAGACCAATCAGGAGGTTGCATGATAGGAGCTGATGTTAAATGTCGAATGATTTTATCAAAAGCATTTTGACATTCTTGAGTCCACTCAAATGCAGTGTCTTTTGTTAAGAGGTTACAAATGGGTTTAGAGATTAAACTAAAGTCCTTTATAAACCTCCTATAAAATCCAGCATGTCCCAAAAATGAACGAATTTCTTTAATGGTTTTTGGAGGGGGTAAATTGGCAATGACATCAACTTTTGCTTTATCAACTTCAATTCCATGAGATGACACGACATGTCCCAAAACAATTCCAGAAGTAATCATGTAATGACATTTTTCCCAATTTAAAATAAGACCTTTTTCCTCGCATCTTTTTAAAACTTTTTCCAAATTTTCAAGACAATTATCAAATGTATTCCCAAAGACAGTTAAATCATCCATGAAAATTTCCAAACAATTTTCAACCATGTCGCAAAAAATGCTTAGCATACATCTTTGAAATGTTGCTGGGGCATTGCATAATCCAAATGGCATCCTTCTAAATGCAAATGTTCCAAAAGGACATGTGAATGTATTTTTATCTTGATCTTCGAGTGCAATGGGAATTTGATAATAACCTGAATATCCATCAAGAAAACAGTAGTATGGATGACCTGCTACTCTTTCTAAAATTTGATCCAAAAATGGTAATGGAAAATGATCTTTTCTAGTGGCGTCATTTAATTTTCTATAATCAATACACATCCGCCAACTAGATGGGACTCGACTTGTTAACAATTCACCTTTTTCATTTTTTATCACTGTGATGCCAGATTTTTTTGGAACTACTTGTGTTGGGCTTACCCACTTACTATCAGAAATAGGGTAGATAATCCCAACATCAAGTAGTTTGAGAACTTCAGTTTTCACAACATCTTTCATGTGTGGATTTAATCTCCTTTGTGGTTGTTGAGATGTTTTAGCATTTTCTTCTAAATGAATTTTGTGTGTGCAAATTAGTGGATTAATGCCCTTGAGATCTTTTAGTGTCCAACCAATTGCATTTTTATGTCTTTTAAGCATATCAACTAATTTACCTTCTTGATCACTTTCTAGTTTGGAAGAAATTACCACCGGATATGTTTCATCTTCTCCAAGAAATGCATACTTCAATTCTTCTGGCAAGGGTTTTAACTCCAATATGGGTGGTTCGTCTTTGTTCTCATATTTTGAATCAAATTCTTTCTCTGATCCTGGTAACGAGTGATACCTGATAAAATCATCAAGATCAATTTCAATATTTTCTTTAACAGTTTCAATTAAACAAATATCTAATTGATCACGAGTACTCCCTTCTTGAATGTTTTCTTCCACAAGAGTTTCAATAAGATTTTCATCTTCACTTTCATCTCCTTTGTCATGTGGTTGCTTACAAAGATTAAAAACATTGAGCTCCAAGGTCATGTTACCAAATGACAACTTCATTATTCCATTCCTGCAATTTATAAGAGCATTAGAAGTTGCTAAAAATGGACGACCCAGAATTACAGGAATTGCATTACAAGCTTCGATAGGTTGTGTATCTAAAACTATGAAATCGACAGGATATACAAAGTTATCAACTTGGACCAACACGTCTTCTACCATACCTCTTGGCACTTTAACAGATCTATCAGCAAGTAAAAGTGTTACCGAAGTAGATTTTAACTCTCCTAAATTGAGTTCTTGATAAACTGAATATGAAAGTAAATTAACACTAGCTCCAAGATCAAGCAAGGCTTTTTTAATCTTTTGTTCTCCAATAATACATGAAATAGTAGGACAACCAGGGTCTTTGTATTTCAAAGTATTATTATTTTGAATGATTGCACTTACTTGTTCGGCTAAAAATGATTTCTTTTTCACATTCAATTTTCTTTTCACAGTGCACAAGTCTTTAAAAAATTTAGCATATGATGGTACCTGTTTTATTGCATCTAATAAAAGAATATTAACTTTTACTTGTTTAAAAATATCATATATATCAGAATTTAAATTTAATTTTTTTGTATTTTTTAATGCATGATGGAATGGTGGTGACACTGTCTGTTGAACCTCCTCTTCGGAAGTTATGGGTTCCACTTCCTTACCCTTTGAAGTTGATTTATCATCATCTTCACAAGGTTCAAGAATGGATTTTTCCACAACATTACCACTTCGAAGGGTAATAACAGATTTTACCTGATCCATCGGTTGAGTTCCAGAAGTTACAGTTTGTAAATGATGATCCTTGGGATTAGGACAACCTTTGTGAAGGAAATTTACCTTTCTCATGAACATTAAGTGCAGATGCAAATTTAGCAAGAGTATCTTTCAAATCTGTCATGGTTTGAGCAGTTTGAGTATTGATAGACTCTTGCTTTGCAATGAAAGAATTCAATAAATCTTCCAAATTCTTTTTAGGTGGAGGAACATAAGGTGCATAATTTTGAAAATTTTGTTGATTTTGAAAATGTGGTTGCGGAAATTGTGCAGCTTTATCATTCCTCCAACTAAAATTTGGATGATTTCGCCAACCTGGATTGTAATTTAGAGAAAATGGTTCAAAATTTGGCCTTTTGAAATTGTTCAAAACATTGGCTTGTTCATGGAGACATTCTTTAAAAGAGGGCAAAGTGAGTTGTAAAATGAACACTTGTATCACAGATGTGACACACAATTTCTTGAACAGATTTTAATTGACCATTCTTTTTCAATTCAAGTGCCTCAACTTTTCTTGCCAAAGAGGTAAATCTAGCTTGAAGATCATGTTCATCTTTAAGAGTGTACATACCTCCACCAGATGTAGGAGATTGAATCTTGTTTGATGGTTCGATTGTACCTATAGTGTCCCAATTTTGAGCATTTTCAGCTAATGAATCGAGATACTCAATTGCCTCGTTTGGATCTTTATCTTCAAATGTTCCATTACACATAAATTCAACCATTTGCCTATCTTTAGGTGTTAAGCATTCATAAAATTGAGAAACAACCCTCCAAATTTCAAAACCATGATGTGGACAAAGATTAAGCCATTCTTTGTATCTATCCCAACACTGATAAAAAGTTTATCCTTGTTTTTGAGTGAAAGTGATGATTTGCCTTTTGAAAGAATTTGTTCTATGCGATGGAAAAAACTTTTTCAAAAATTGTTGTTGCAATTCATCCCAAGTTCGAATGGATCCCGATCTAAGATTTTGTAGCCAAGTTTTAGCTTTATCTTTTAAAGAAAAAGGAAAAAGCTTAAGTCGAATGATGTTCATGCTACAATTTAGATCATTATATGTGTTGCACACTTCTTCAAACTCTCGTAAATGAATGTATGGATTTTCAGAATCTAAGCCATGAAAGTTGGGTAAAACTTGGATAATACCAGGCTTAAAACTGAAATGAGATGCATCAGGGGGAAAAACTAGACATGAAGGTGCACTAGTACGTATAGGATTCATGTGAACTCTAAGTGTTCTTCGTCTATCATGATCATGTTGAGATTGAATTTCATCTTCATTTTCTTGGATGGGTTCTTCCGCCATGTTTTGTAAAAATAAAGGGTTATTTCGAATGAGTCGACCACTAAGTGTACGTGACCAAATGCTCATGCAAATGCAAAAGAAAAAGAAAAAGAACACACAAAAGCAATAAAAATTCAAATAAAGAAAAATAAACAATAAACAATTTTAAATAGACTTGAAATTAAATTATACTTCCCCGGCAACGGCGCCAAAAACTTGTTGCGACTCTGATTGTTGCACTCCCAAGAGCAGGTTGTCCACCAGTAGTATAATTCGGTGAGTCCGATATCGTATCCACAGGGAAGCTAAGGTAATTACAAGTCCACTACAATGTCTTTTTGTTTCTTTTTAATTTTAATTGTTTGAATCTTTAATGGGTAAATTTTAATTGTTCAAATTTTAATTTTAACGAACAATATTGAAATCCACTTAATAAAATGGTTCCAATATATTAAATAATCATATTTATATTATGTTATAAATTATTATCTCATAAATATATAATATATACCAAAACTTATAAATGTGGTCAAGTATTTATTGTGTTATATATATATATATATATATATATATATATATATATATATATATATATATATATATATATATATATACATTAAATCAAGGTTCCCACTTTAAATGGTTGGTAAAACCAAACTAACATTTAATGGTACCAAGAAAATATTATTATGATATATTTATATATAGTAAATCAAGGAATCCAAGTTAAATGGTTTGTAAAACCAAATTAACATTTAAATGGTTCCAAGAATTTAATATTATAATATATTTATATATAATAAATCAAGACATCCACTTTAAATGGTTGGTAATACCAAACTAACATTTAAATGGCTCCAAAAATTTAGTGTAACATATAGCAACAATAAATCAAAACTCTCACTTATAAGTAGGGTATAAAAATGCTTAAAGAAATAAATATAACATAAACAATAAATAATGATTAAATAATATAAAACATAGAATCTTAATTTTTAATAACCTTATTATCATGCCAAGAGTTTCACCTTATCATCTCAACTTTAGGAAGTTAGCTATTCATTATTCAAAGTGTAAAATTTTGAATATGAAATTAACATGCTAGTTATATTTAAATGAAGAAATAAAGGAAAATATAGAGAGAAATATTATGAACTCAAAGGTTTGTTCATAGAATGAGGGATATCTCAATACATTACAATGCACCCCTATTTATAGCCAAATTAGGGGAGACAACCACAAATAAGATATTATTTTTTTACACAAAATTCTTCATTGGTGTTCCAAGATATTATATTATATTACACACCACTTTTGAAAATCTTCTTATCCGAATTTGCTTCTTCACATAAAAAGAAACATGTGGATAATTGAGTTGTCTAGTTGTAGTATTTTTTTCAAACCATTTGACCAAGTAATTTGAGAGACATGATCAAAATACTAGAGCATGGTAAAAATGCCACTCTTTTGGTAACTTTATTTGTTGCTTAATTTGATCCCACTTGTGAGAAGATTTTTATCTCATGCTTGCCATCAATATTGTAGCTATTAACATCAACTTTCTACAGGTCCAAGAATCATCTTAATCTCATTTGAAACTCCAAGTTTATTCTTGTTTTATTGAACGTGTAAAAAATAGTAAAAACTTGTAATCACACAACAACTTATATTTTATACAATTTATTATAAAACATATAATATTTAAACATTTAATAAAACAAAAACTATATATTTATATTACAAAACATTTAATTAATGTACAATTTTTATGTTTATCACTCTCCTGCAACATTCACGCCTAGTGAGTTTAAAGGCTCAACACACTTGAACCATGATAACAAATATATATACATAGCACACAACAGTGAAAAAAAAATATGATAATCAACATACATTGCATGAAATTAAAAGTATAAACGTAAACATGTCGTACAAAATCATAACGTGTAAAAACATGCCTTAACATTTCATCATATACGTATACATTTTTCCTTTAATTGAATTCAGTTCATTAGTTATGACTTTCGTATCAGCTCTATTCGATGGATCCATTTAATATAACCGCGGTATCCAGCGGCGGGGACATCATCGATAGTATTACCCGTCCACTGAGCCTTGGACAGAACTCATAATATCTCATATAACCGAATTAGTCACAACCAACTCTCATCCTTCAAAACGTGTCATCATATTCATCACTTAATAAAAACATGCATATACGTAAATTTTCCTTAAAACCAAGCACGCACTCTATTCTTCATAATTACGTAAAAACAATATACATGATGCATGAACATTTAAAAACATGATAAATTTGTGCTCAAGGTGCTGTCAGGACTAAAACTCGCCCCGGGTTAAAAATGACTATTTTGCCCCTAGAAACCCAAAATGACTGTTTTACCCTTGGACATCTAAATTCCGACCCGAAGTTTACAAAACTACCTTAAGCCTCCCAAAACATATTTATAAGCATTCCTTAGGCGTAAACTCAAGTCTGTTTCCAAATCATATATTCGTTTTAAAACTTGGACGGGGTCCCGGGTTTAACTGAAATCAACCCGAAACTAACCTATCTTTCCAAACTCGAACAATGAATTAATTCTACTAGACCAGCCCCTATACCAAGATTTCCACATCACTTATGACGCCCAAAAACCTAGCCAAAAGTTGCTGGAAAAAAATTTGCGCGTGAAGCTCCAACCCTAGTGTACCAAACTTGGGTTATTCAATCCTAGACTCTACCGACTTGGAACAGTATAGAAGGAGGCCACCTAGGACCAAGACCATCTCGAGGACTTACTCCTGGACCAACCCAATCCAAACCATCAGTCCCAAGTGTGTGCACCGCTCGAATCCCCAAGAGCATGCATGGCCGTACCCTACTCGGGATACAATTGACCCTAACAAGATACGACTCCTTCCTAGCCGAGTCCAGTTAGTTATGGACCTCCCTTAGCCTTGGTTGGACCCTCCTAGATCAAAACTCAGCATGGTGTAGTCCTCCCACAGTCGAGCCTCCCCTATTCTCCACAAGCAAGGTTCGAACTCTAGTCACCTAGGATAAAGAACATCGGCCTTCACCCAAAAACTGAGCACACTCTAGACTCTCATCATCATGACACCTTAAACGCAGCACACTCGACCCGTCTGGACCAGAAATCGGCAGCCCCATGCAACAAAAAAGAAAAACGTGAGAATCATGCAAAGGAGATCAAGTTTCATGACAAACGTTTTACATAAACGTATACACAAGCAAGATCGAAGGATGTACATGCAAATACATATATTTCAGCATATTTATGGCATGAATGATGAGAAAACGAGATACAAGTGTGCCTTGATTTGTAGATGCTCAAAAACTCGAAGGAACGCGTGTCGGGGAAGCACCGGAAGAGCGAGGAGGTAACTTGATTGAAAGAAAAATGGAGGAAAAACAGATGGGGGCTGGTGGCTGCTGAATTCTTACGTGAAGTGCTACTGATGGAGAGGGGAGTGGCGGATAAATTGATATAAGTAGGGTTAGGGTTTGATTAAGGGTAGTTTAGGTTAATTAAAATGCAGTATTGGGCCTTATAAAATAATTAAAGGAGTTTAGAAAAAGGTTTTAGGCTCATTAAGAAATAAAAAAATTCCAACAAGCCCAAAAATACTCTCGAAAAATATTTCGTTTTGGTACTTTTTTGAAAATATCGTCTGAGCCCTCAAAAGTCCTCAGAATCGTTAAAATTTGTGTACCAATTAAAAAAAAGACTCGGTGAGTAAAAATACCCACCAAGGCCAATTTTTGGAAAACGCCTTTAAAAACACCCCGTAATAATTAATTAAAATTTATCATTCCTTAAAAATATTTTTCCTGATAAATCCCCGATCATCGTTTCTCGTTCGAGCGCGAAATGCATATGGAAACCCTAATGCATGAAAATTTAAAATAATCGTGAAATGAATCATATCATGAAATAATTATGCATTAAATGCATAAAGTCAATAAACAGATGATTTAAATAAAATCCTAGATTGCATGCATTCAGGTTACATAAATTTGAATATCCTGGACCTTACAAGGAAGAGTCCTAGTTTTAATTAGTAGGGGAAGGGCGAGAGTTATAAGAGTTATTGGGTAGGGCTAGGGACTTTTATTTGAATTAAAACTCCTATTGTAGGCTTAGGCTCATTTACCTAGTATATTTGGCTCATTAAGCCCATTAATTAATTTTTAACATATTTTGTTTAGAAAAGGTTGCGAAAATATTAGCCGAGTTCTCGAAAAGTTCATATTTTAGTAAAAAAATCGAATAGTGGTTAAAAATACGTGAAATATTAGCCGAGTTCTCGAAAAGTTCATATTTTATTCAAAAATCGAATAGTGGTTAAAAATACGTCTCACGTATAAAAACACTTCAAAACTCCCCAATTCGAAATTTACATTTAAATACACTACACATTTAAACAATTAAAAATAATTATTTAATAAAAATATTTTCCTTTATATGGTATCCGGTCTCCGTTCCTCGATCTCATCTTGAATATATTTTTAAATATAGTTTTATGCATTCCAATAAAATCTCTATTGTTTTACAAGTAATCATGCATATCATAATTAATTCATGCCATTAAAACTATTTAATTAGTCATTTTCCATTTTCCATGTATTTGCATGCAGTTGGATTACGTTATCATGTTTTAGACCTTACAAATCCAAAATTGAACCAAATAAACTTTTGGGAATCAAGGCAATTTTCTTGCTAGAATTACATTCTGAATGAACTTGACAATACATTATACAATGCGTATTTTTAAGTGAAAAGTGCAAAAGAGTTTTTGGATATGCTTGAAAAGAAGTATAAAACAGAAGATGTCATTCTTATTCATTGTTGGATGTTTCTTGGATTTCAAGATGGTAGACTCCAAATCTGTAGTGATTCAAGTGCAAGAAATACAAGTACTATTGGACAGATTAATGCGAAGGGAATGAGCACAAGCTATTCTTTTCAAGTTGCTGCATTGATTGAAAAACTCTCTTATTTTTGGAAAGATTTCAAAAACTACTTCCAAGTACAAGAGAAAAGAAACAGGACTCGAGGGTCAGATTGTTCATATAGGGATTGAAAAAGACAACCGTGATACGAAGATAAAAACCAGTAAGATGTTTGCAAAGTAAACATGGTGGAACCAATAAAAAAGAAAAAAAGGTCCATGGATGGGCAGCAGCAGCAACAACAACAACAACAACAACAACAACAACAACAACAACAACAAAAGAATAAGAAAAAGTTAAAAAGAAACTGTTATAACTATGGGAAGCTAAACCTCATGGAAAGAGCCTGCAGGCATCCGAAGAAAAGTAAAGAGCAAGCAAACATAGTTCAATAAAAGGTCAATATACCTTTTGATTATTCGGAATTTGATTTAACCACAGTGGTTTTTGAGACAAACCCTGTGGAAAACCCAAATGAGTGACAGGTTGATATGGTTACTACCCACCTATTAGGATCGATTAGGATCGACTGGGTGAGTGAAAGTGTTTAGAAGAAGGGTTGAATAAATACTTTACGATTCTCGAATCTTTTTGATGGAGTGAATCAGTTTAGTGATAAGCTGAATTCGATAATCTTGTTGTCGATGTCAATCAGTTAACTTAAAGTGTGAAAACAAACTGAAAGACTGATTGAATACTTGAAAAATAAGGACACAAAGATTCATGGATGTTCGGAGATTTCAAATGTTCTTACGCCACCCCTTCTATATCAAGGATAGAATTTTCATGAAAAGACTTTGATTACTTATAGTAGCATTAATAACCCACTTCAGTTTGGTCTAAAACACTGCCAAACTGAAAGTCTTAGTATCTTTACATTTTTATCAATATGCAACTGATAAATTTTTCCAAGCACAACTGATTTAAAAATATCGAATAGAGTAGCAATAAGTTCTTGTGCTAGTGCTCGAAATATAGCTTGAAAGCTATGAATTTATCTGATAAAGCGTGAGCGTTTTGTAACTGAGAATGATTTGCTTTTTCTTATTTTTTCTAACTCGATAATTATTTATTTTCATTATTGCTCTATTACTCTTTTCTCAGCAGATCTTCCCGGATATTTATAGGCTTTGCTTCAACGGTAATATTGAATGTGTTTAAATGTCATATATCTGTTGATTTGTCATGTAATGCCCGGGATTTTATTTATTGTAATTGAGATTAATCTGAAATGATTTATGAATTAATTGATGTAATTATAAACGGAAAGTATTAGACCGGGAAAGACGAGAAAAGACGCAAAAGATGTGCGAGGGTAATGCATTCGCGCACATGTACGACTTGATGCGTGAGCATGCGCGGAACGGGAAGGAGTCCCCGCGCATATGCGCGGAGTGAGGGCGCGCATATGCGCGAGGTGTCCAACAAAAATTCCAGAGAATAAGGTGAACATGCGCGGAAGACGAACGCGCATATGCGCGAGAAGCCAAGTGACATGTCCAGAGAACCCCGCGCATATGCGCCGAGGGAAGGCGCGCATATGCGCGAGAGCTACCGAGATGCATGCGCTGAGACTTTGTGTCTCGCGCATATGTGCCGATGGTGGTCGTGCATGTGCGCGAGACGTGTATTACAAAGAACAAGCCACGTTTTCTATACATGCAACGTGTGTATATATATATATATATATATGACTTAAAAATTAAAGAGGAAGAGAAACGAGCTGCCGAGGAAAGCTCAAGTTCTGATTTATGATCTATCATCTGAGTTGAAATCCGAGTACAGTACCATGTTCCTATCGACGACAACTCCAACAGGACGTAAGTTTTGTTGTGTTTTGATATCGTTTGAAATTATAATATTGTCAGAATTGAATATGAATCATATATGGTGTTTCTGATATAGTAGACATCGTATATTTGAAGTCAGATTGAATAACAGACTGTGTATGTGATTGTTATGATTTTCAGAACCGATATAATCGAGATTATACAGATTTGAGATTACTGTCTGTTATTGTTGAGATTATGACTTGTACCGATAGTGATTATGAGTTCGGTTATTATATCTGTGATGTTGAGATTGACGGGGTTATCGAGACTCTATTGTTATGCTGTCAAAACATCAGTACATTGATATTGATCAGATTCAGTATTGATTGAGATTGTATTGTTGTATCATTGACATTGATAAGATTATGTCTTGATTTGAGTATTGATCGGAACAAGTTCTAAATTGAATGTATATTGATATTGTGCCTCTTCAATATTGTCATTTCCAGATTGGGTATGGAAAGATTTGAAATAGAAATTTCAACTTCGTCAAACAGAGAAGATAAAGGTATAAATTGATGTTGATGTGGGATTGCACAACTCGAGTTTGATTTAACATGATTCTCCCAAAATTACATACTTTATTTTATTGCATTATTATTTGCAATTGAATGATATTGATATCTTTGATCTATTGATTTTGTATTGAGTCATAAGCGGATATGCCTAGTCGTAAATGAGTAATCTTGTGACAGTAGTGCCGGATAGTGATGGAATCGTCACTGGCACATTGCATATTGTCACAGGATAGGATATTGGTGAAAATGCCAAAGTCTGTGACGGATAGGTCAAGACACCGGATGTTTGGTCATATCTAAGTGGATAAAATTGGAGTTTCTTCTATTAATGATGTTCGATATGGAAAGGGCCAAAGTCCGTGAATAAGAACATACAATCACCCCGACCGAGAGTGTAGGTGGGTGTATGTTCTTACTACGATCAGGATCCCTAGATTAGAACGAGTCGAGTCAGAGTCCATGAGTCACTGAATGTGATTCAGAGTTTATGTTGATTCATGTGTCGGATTTGATACATGTTATATTTAAAGTTTATATTGATTCATGTTTCTGATTTTGATACATGTTATGAATGTTTATTTCATGATTTTATAAATGTTTATATGAAATGCATGTATACATGATTTATAATGGGAATGTAATTCTCACTGGAGCTATCCGGCTAATGTCTTGTTTGTATGTGTGCTTGACAACAGGTGGGACATGATCAGGATCAGGAAGAGGATGAGAGATTATAGTTAGCGTGGAGATCCGGGCCCAGAAGCAGAGTAGGATTCAGCATTTGATATATAGATGCTGAACCTAGTTGAGATAGATACATGTAGTACATGTGTTGTACTTGTATACTGACATGTATATTAGATAGATTACATTACAATTCCGCATTTATAATTTAAAAAGAAAATTTTTAGTCCCACTTTTTCTTAATTGTTATTTGACGTTAATAATGATTAAAACATGAATTAGCGTTTGGGTCCCCACAACAGGTGGTATCAGAGCAATAGGTCCAAAACTGTAGGTTTTTGAGACTGAGATAGAAACTAGTGAGCGGGGTAGAATGAATTCTCTTTCCTTGCATGTGAATGCTAGCATGTAATTTATTATAATGTCGAATTACATTGTATATGCTAATATTGCAGTATGTTTTTACTGTTTTCGAAACTACATGTTACCTGAATATCTGAGTTGATTTGGTAATGTGTATTATTTGGAAATGAATTAGAACCCATTCTTGGTCATAGGTAAGCTGATCAGAAAGGGACTGAGACGGATTTATCTCATGTGATTGCTAACTCTTGTGGTAACCAGATATACCTCCTCGAAGAATTCCAGAACGAGGTAGTACTTCGACTAATCAGATGATGTGTCAGAAACTCTGATGGAAACACAGTTAAAGAGGTTTCAGTCGTTTCAATCGCCGATTCTGAAGGGTACTGAGACGCCAGTTGATTGTGAGAATTGGTTAGATGATATAAAAAAGCTATTTGAATTTCTTGGTTTCACAGATGATTTTAGAGTTAAAATGATTGGGCACCAGTTACGGGAAGTCGCAAGGAGTTGGTGGCTGGTAACCAAAGAAGCCTTAGAAAAACGAGGTCCAGTGATTACGTGGAAAATTTTTAAAGTTGAATTTTATCAAAGATTCTTCTCCGTATCATACAGACAGCATAAAGGTGCAGAGTTTGCAAATCTGAGACAAGGACAGTTGAATGTTGATGAGTATTTGGCCTAGTTCTTTACTTTGATATGTTTTACCCCTCACGTGGCTAGGAACGATGAAGCTGTATTTGATCAGTTCATCCAGGGATTGAATCCGGAGATACGTACATTGGTAAATGTGAAACGACCGAATAACCTTGCTGATATCCTGAACAGAGCTAAAAGAGCAGAAACAGTTCTGATGAGACAAAAGGAAGCTTCGTATGTTCTTCCCACACCGAGAACACAGCAACTGCTTCCTTGAATCGAGATTGGTAGCAGCAGTAGTGGAAAGAAAGAACAGTTGAAAGCTCGAAAGAAACAGTTCAAGAAGTTAGGGAGCAGTTCATCTAGCTCCAGTGGTTCTAGCCCGAGTTATACCGGAATGTATTGTAGAACCTGTGGAGGAAGACATTCCACAGAGCAATGCCGAGGAGTATTTGGTCGTTGCAACGTCTGTCATCAGCCAGGACACTTTGCTAGAGTATATCCACTGAGAGCTTCCCGACGATCTCAGGCAGCAGAACCATCTGGATCAATGGTACCGTCTGATAGACAATCACCGGTTGTTCACTCTTTCCAACCGCCAACAACTTCTCAAGCACAACCAGGGCAAGGGCACACCCGATGAGGTCGTGGCAGGTACTTATTTATTGTATGGTTATTTTGCATATGTATTGATGATACTAATGTATTCCATACGATTGTTCTTAAATGAATTGCATTGATATATGCTTTGAGTATTGTGTTATTATATGCTGTAGTATTGATCTATTTATAGTTGGGGAGAGGTTTTGTATCAATGACATCTGTTGGATTTTGTATGCTACAGTATGACAGATATGAGATTGAGTTAGATGATATAGTACTCGGTGTCATTTGATTCTGACCACATTATTTATATTGATGTGTTGGCCAAGTACAGAGCTATCGCAGATTATTTCAAGGAAATGGTAAGAGTCGGACCTGAAATGGCCGAAGAATGAACATGGTACGGTAAGGATTCTGGATTTAGAATACCTTTGATATATGTGATATTAATAATTCGATGATTGTCGAAAGGAATGGAGTGATTCCTTATATAGTTAGTTGATTTACTAAGAAGTAGTGTATCATTGACTGATTTGCCAGTGACAGGAGAGTTGCTAAAGTCGTCTTAGATGAACTTCTGGGTTTGCCTTTAATCAGGAAGATTGATGTCCACCTTGACTTGATACTGGTACAGTTTCTTTTCTTTAGAACTTTGTACAGAATGGCACCGATAGAACTGAAAGATTTGAAAAATCAGTTTGAAGATTACTGGCCGAGAGTTACTTCTGATTGAGTAGTTCTCTTTGATGATATATCAGCTATGTTTGAAAGTTGATAAACTCTGTATTCAGAAATATTTTTATGATTCTATGCTTGGGTTAATGGTGATATTCTGATATATTTGAAGAATACGGCTGATTTTGTTGAATATCAGAGAATTGTATTGAATATTCTGAGAATTGAGATATTTTATACATAACTTTTTAGATGCGAATCTTGCCTGAGACAGATTGTGTTCAGAGTATGTGACATCTGAAGACGATATGTCTGTTGAGCTGAGTACAGTGAGGCTGTGATCGTTGGCCGGGATTGATGTTAGTGTCAGATATTTGCAGTTCTATGAGTTTAGCAGGCTATTATCTATGACTGATAATGTGAATTTGATTTGAAATTTCGGTTGTTCTGAATGAATAATTGGGACGGAATTTAAACCATTGACATTTGATATTGTACCGACCGAATCAGAACGGATTTTCATAATTAAAGCAGTTCAGAAATTTGATCAGAATGTTTAGAACTCGGTTTCGATAATCATAACATGGTGTCGATCAAAATATCAGATATGGTTAGAAGTGCACAGTAGCCGATTCAGTATTTATTCTGGTGACAGACAATATATGATAATTCAAAAAGATAGTTTTGATAGAAATAGATAAGATTAGTTGTGGCAGAATTTGTACTGAGATGTCTATATTGGCCACCAATAGGAGGGAACGAGAGGAACCAGAAGATTGGTTATATAAATTATTGATTCCTGAATAGAAATGGGATACATTTCTATGGATTTTGTGATGGAACTATCGCAATATTTTCAAGATTGTGATGTGATATGATTGTGAGTGACAGATTGTTCGAAGCTGTATATGTTATTTTGTATAGGAAGATGTACAAACATGATCAGACGACTGAGTTATATGTCAGAAAAGTCGGCAAATTGCACTGAATGCCAAAGTTGATTTTATCATATCCAGGATTTTCGGTTGATTTTGTACTTTTGGCAGAATATACAACAAGATCTTTCACCTAACGTTTATAGATCAACGGATAGTCGGAGCGAACTATCCTGATACAGGAGGATATCCAGGAACTGTTGTGCTGTATTTTAGCACTAGTTGACATGATTTATTGTCACTTGTAAATTATCGTATAATGATAGTTATTAGATGAGTATCGAGATAGCATCATTCGAGACATTGTACAGTGAGAACTGTAGATTTCCTTGTATGGGGATAATATCTCTTAGGTACCTGAGATTGGACCTGATAGGATCAGAGATATAATAAAGAAATTGAAGCTGACATAGAAAGAAATGAAAATAGCTCAGAATAGACAAACTGAATATATCAACGCCGGATGGTAATTGTTGATATTTGAGGTTGAAGATTGAATATAACCCTGATTGGAATTATCAACTTGATAGGAGATGATAGTATTAATTTGTTATGAGCTATTAATTGGTATATACAGATGTTGTATAGCCAGTATTGTGAGATTGATTCTATCATCAGTTATTTCGAGTAGTATTATGAGATTATACTTCTTGAATTATTATTCCAGATTGGAGTAAGAGATCCATGAAAGAAAAATAATCCAGAATGATGACTATTCTGCTGTTGAAAATACAGTAAAGTCGTCAGGGTATCAAAGAGACTATTTAAAAGACAGAATCTGATATGAGACTGAGATTTCAGAATTGTTTCATTGCAATGAGTTTTCTGATTAACCTCTATCATACATTTCTTTCTTTATCTGAGTTGATTGCCTGTGATTTCGGGGAGAAATGTAATGCCCGGGATTTTATTTATTGTAATTGAGATTAATCTGAAATGATTTATGGATTAATTGATGTAATCATAGATGGAAAGTATTAGACCGGGAAAGACGAGAAAAGACACAAAAGATGTGCGAGGGTAATGCATTCGCGCACATGCACAACTTGATGCGTGAGCATGCGCGGAACGGGCAGAAGTCCCCGCGCATATGCGCGGAGTGAGGGCGCGCATATGCGCGAGATGTCCAACAGAAATTCCAGAGAATTTGGCGTACATGCGCGGAAGAAGAACACGCATATGCGCGAGAAGCCAAGTGACATGTACAGAGAACCTCGCGCATATGCGCTAGAGCTACTGAGATGCACGCGCCGAGACTTTGTGTCTCGTGCATATGCGCGAGACGTGTATTACAAAGAACAAGCCACGTTTTCTATACATGAAACGTGTGTATATATATGTATATATATATGTATATATATATATATATACATATCAATCCTTAGACTTAAAAATTAAAGAGGAAGAGAAACGAGCTGCCGAGGAAAGCTCAAGTTCTGATTTACGATCTGGTCATCTGAGTTGAAATCCGAGTACACTACCGTGTTCCTATCGACGGCAGCTCCAACAGGACGTAAGTTTTGTTACGTTTTGATATCATTTGAAATTATGATATTGTCAGAATTGAATATGAATCATATATGGTGTTTCTTATATAGTAGGAATCATATATTTGAAGTCAGATTGAAGAACAGACTGTGTATGTGATTGTTATGCTTTTCAGAACCGATATAATCGAGATTATAAAGATTTGAGATTACAGTCTCGATAACCCCGTCAGTCTCAACATCACAGATATAATAACCGAAATCATAATCACTATCGGTACAAGCCATTATCTCAACAATAACAGACAGTCATCGATATTTGCCAGTGATAACTCATCATCTGTATACAGTTGAAGACTAACTGGAGGAGATTTAGTAGGAGCGGAAGAAGATGAGGGTTGAGCATCCTGAGAAGTAGGAACAATCATTTGCTTAGAAGTTTGTTCATCAACTGGTTCCTTTGATGGCTCTGCTGGAGCTCCAGATCTCAGAGCTTGCTCCACCGATGTTCGGCTTCGTGAATCAACTGGTATGTATAGTTGTTGATCCATTTCCCAAACTTTGATCCTCATTTACAGCGATAAAAGATCATAATCCAACTGCTGAAAAACTGCTCTATCATTGTAGGCAGTTGGACTGATCGGATCATAATTCAGTCTGAGCTGAGCTGCTACTTCAGCTAACTTTTTTATGCGCATCAGATCGAAAAAGTAAGTTCTCCTCTCCAGTTCTTGAGCAATTGTGACAGCTTTAACTGTCTTCAAGACTATTGTTTCCAAGGCGATGAACTTGCTCAAAACTGTTGTCTTCTTCAAACGCCTGACAAACACTTCAGTCCTAAATCTGACCCATTCATCATATGTTTGCAATTTTGATTCAAAAAAGTCATTTATTTCATTCTATATTAGATCAATGTGAGTATGAATCGGATTGGTCGTGAAACGACCTCGAATTTTTTTTATAAAAAACATAAATCGAAAATACTAATTTAAAATACTTAACATTTTCAAAACCATAATAAATTAACATTTAAAATCTCAAGTGCATAAAATAAATCTCTAAATCGTCAACTAACCAAAAATCCTACTTCGACCTTTGAAAGATCAACTAACATAAAATTAAAGCATAAAATTATCTATAATAAAATCATTAATATAAATCTTTTAAATCTTATATCTAACAATCTAGTGCGGAAATATAAAGGTCCCTCGGGAGTGTACTGCTGCACTCGATCCACTCAATAGTCAGCTCCTCCCATAAAATCATCAAATCCTGCACCATACAAACCTAGTGAGTCGAATGACTCAGCAAGTTCTAAATATGAGTAACAAATAATACATATACACTCAAAAGCATTTAAAAATCATACTTTTATTTAAAATAGTTTTTGTGGATAAATAAACAATTTAAAATCATTAAAACATTAATCATATATCATAAATCATTTTAATAGTAAAATTTTCAATCTTTTATCATTTTGGGTGAAGTTTGATCCTTGAAAGTGACTAGCTTTTATCCTTCGATCGACTGATCAGTTTTCAGCTCCACATGGTCCATGGGATGGGCACTAGGCTCCACCATATAAATACGATCGCCAGGCTCCGTCTGAGTCTTTTTTCCATAGACAGGGTCTCTCTGGGGCCTTGGCCTGAATATGGGCTCCTCTGGGGCCTTGGCCCTCACGTCATCTCCAAAAAATCATATATCATTTGTGTAACGCCCCGAATATTTTAAGGTCCACGCGAACCACATGAAATTCCCTTCTATTTTAATTGTTTGTTTTAATTGCATGAATTAAATAAGTTGTGCATATTTGCATGTTTAAAATATATTTTCTACATGGTTGCATTAAAATGTATTTTTAAAAGGTTATTCGAGTTGCGATCGAGGAACGGAGACCGATGGCTGAAAACGGAAATTTTTTTTTATTTAATAATTGGTTTTAATTATTTAAATTAAGGGTGATGTTTTTTCTTATTTTTGAAAATATGGGGTTTAGAGGTGATTTTATACGCCGGGACGTAAATTTTATCGGTGTTGGTTTTTCAACTAAAATACGAGCGTTTTGGCAACCTGGCTAATAAATTCACATTTTTAATTAAAGAAAAACTTTTCTATTATTTTATTTAAATCCTAATTTAACTAATAGGCTTAAATTTATGGCTTAATAGGCCTAAAGCCTACTCAGTGATCAAATTAGTATTTAAATTGTAAAAAATTACAAAACCCTAGTCTACCTTGCAACCAAGTCTCGGCCACTTTATTTTTCTGAAAAATATTCTCCCCACCACACACAACTCATGGATGTGCAAACATAAACAAATTGGAAGGATTTCTTGAGGGTTTCGAAGGTAGCAAGAAGAAACAAGCCAACGTTTGCGTCCCGTTCTTCGTCGTCATCGTATATTCGAGCGTAAATTACGCAAAGGCACAGCCTAATCTCCTTTTCTCATCCATCATATCATATAACTCTTTTAAATAATGGATGCATGAAGATCATATAGGAATTTTCTGTAATTTTCGGATTTATGCACTTTTGTATGTTAAACTCATGATTTAAATTCCTTAAAGTGTTCTTTGCATGCTAAGGGGCTACCATGATACTATACTATGATTAAGCAAAGATTTAAAGTAAAACTAAGTCACACACACCCACCCAATTTCGACAGAAACCAAAGAAAATCAGGAAACAGAAAACTGCATGCGGTTGTCTTGTGTTGGGGGCGATCGGGTTTCATGAAGGAGGGTTGGGCTTGGTGCGGCTCTTGTCCAGGGGCTAGCCAGGGGCGTGGGGGAGACCAAGGAAGAGTCCTAGCCATGCTAGGACTCGAGTGGAAGGGCGGCGAAGAGTCCTTTACAGGAAGGACTCAACCCGAGAAGCACAGCAGTTCTTGCGCATGGTGTGCGCGGCTGCTGGGAAGGGGAGGGCTCGTTCCAGACTTGCTGGTCAGGGTTAGGGCGAGTCCTCAGGGTCCTAAGGTGGTGCACAAAACACTGGTTCACGGCTAGAGTCGTTGGTTGGGTCCACACGATCACACAACATAGAGTCCATGCATCACACAACTCTCGGCCAGCTTAGGCGTGGCTTAGGGCGGCTTGTTTTTGGGTTTTGGGTTGATACCTTGACAAAATTAGAGTACAGTAGGGTACTTTGGGGTGTTGGGCAAGTGTTGGCTTGACTTGGTTCGGGGGGTAACTCGATAAAATTAAAAGATGGCTCGGGGTTGAAATTTATGTGTCAAATAGAGTTTTAAAAAGAAAAAAAATTGGAAAACGGATCACGGAGGTCGAGTCGTGATCCATAAGGGCTAAAATAATATAAAAAGACTAAATTTAGAATTTAAGAATTTTATATTAAAGTTTGGTATTTTTCGGGATTAAAACACCGTTAAAACAATTAAGAAACGATAATTGAAAAAGTCTAACAATTAAGCCTAATAAAATTATGAAAAAATTCATGTAAGCTTAAATAATTATTGGGGACATGTTAGAGTCATGAAATCAAGAAAAATTCGATAAAGTAAAATGTCGAGTCCAGGGGTAAAACGGTCTTTTTACACCTAGAAATTAGTAAAGGTTATGACAGTGCCCGAAATGATTTTTTTTATGCAAATATGATTATTTTTATATGTTTATGAATTTCCCATGATTTAAGCATGATTTTTAAATGTCTAAGGAATTTTACGATTTTAAGAAGACATTTAAAATACATGTTGCATGCTTGGTTTCAAAATGAAAATGTAAATTTTTATAAAGTGATGTGAATGAAAAATGTTGAAGGAAGTGAAGTGATTGTGACTAATTCGTTAAAAATGGCGACGTCGTGAGGGTTATGGTCCCAGTGGGAGCCCAACGATCGTGTTTCCATTATTGCGAATATGAGGTTTGAGGTAAGAATGGGAATGTCGTGAGGGGAGAATGCCCCAGAGGGAGCTCATTTATGGGAAAAGGCCCTAGAGGGAGCTCCGACGATCGTATTTCTATTCTATCATGTTAGGCCAAGGCTCAGTTGACCGGTGAGAGTGTCGCTGATGTCCCCGCCGTCCAGTACTGTGGTTTTATGTAGATGGACCTATCGTCATGTCATGTCATGTCAGGAAAGTCACAATTAACGATCTGAATTCAACTAAAGATAAAAGAAAATGTTTATGATCATGTTAAATGTTCATGTCATTTTGAGGAAAACGTTAATGATTTATTTATGCATATCATGAAAAGTTATTTTTACTTATAAGTATTTTCACTGTTGCATGTGTTTTGATACTTATTATTCGTTATCAAGATTATGGTGTGTTGAGTCTTTTGACTCACTAGGTGTGATGGATGCAGGTGGTAATGAGGGAGGTCTTGATGAGTGATACTACTGGACTAGAGGTGCACACAACCCGAGGACCAGCGCTACATTTTTCGCTTTATGCTTTATGATTTAAGTTAAAGATTTTTAAGATTATTTATTTATGCTTTTGAGAGATTTTTTGAAAAGTTTAGTATGAGCTTTACTTTTCAAATTATTGTTTTTTAGGTTTGGTCAAACAGTAGACGTTTATGCTTTGCGACTAATTCACTTAAACTTTCAAATGCTAGTGGTTGATGTTTTGTTTCAAATGTCAAAATATTTTATTAAAAATTTTTGAGATGGCCGAAATTTTAGTGATAGAAAAAAAAAATTTCTAGTACTTTTAAAGTAATAAAAAGGGCAGACGTTTCAATTTTTCACGGTAAATTCTCATCCCTCAAATCTTTTTTCCTTTTTTTTTAAATCATAAATTATCATAACTTTCATAGCATTTTAGACTTTAGACAGTGAAAAGTGCACAACTTTTAAATCTTATATCTAGCAATCTAGTGCGGAAACATAAAGGTCCCTCAGGAGTATATAGCTGAACCCGATCCACTCAATCGTCAGCGCCTCCCAAAAAATCATCAAATCCTGCATCATACAAACCTAGTGACTCTAATGAATTTGCACGTTCTAAACATGAGTAGCAAACAATACATATACACTCACAAACATTTAAAATCATACTTTTATTTAAAATAGCTTTTGAGCCCACATAAACTATTTAAAATCATTTAAGAATAAATCATATATCATAAATCATTTTAATTGTGAAACTTTCAATCCTTTATCATTTTGGGTGAAGTTTGATCCTTGAAAGTGACTAACTTTTATCCTTCGGTCAACTGATCAGTCTTCAGCTCCACATGGTCCATGGGGGTGGGCACTAGGCTCCACCATGGAAATACGATCGGCGGGGTCCTCTGAGGCCTTTTCCATAGACGGGGTTCTTCTGAGCCTTGGCCCGAATATGGGCTCCCTCTGGGCCTTGACCCTCACGTCATCTCCACAAAATCATATATCATTTGTCACGGTCAATTCTCATCTCTCAAAATATTTTTTCTTTTCTTTTAAAATCATAAATCATCATAACTTTCCAAAAATAACATTTTAGACAATGAAAATTACACAGCTTTTACTATAAATAATAAAATATCCATAAATCATATAATATAATATTTTCATCAAAATCATCATTTTGAATGATAAAATATCATTTAACATGCATTATGATCTTTCCGGACGCTGCCAATATTTTACGTATTTTCCAAATGAAAAATTACTGTTTTGCCCCTAGACGTAAAAATTCTCGATTTTAACTTTTTATTACTTTTAATGACATGGGTTTATTCCAATAATTATAAAAGCTTAAATATAATTTTTCATAATTTTAATCGGCTTAATTCGAGGCTTTACAATTATATCTTTAATTAATTAATCGAGAGGCGATTAAATTCCAGATAAATTAAAAACTCATTATTTTCTTCCCAAATTTTAAACATAATTTTAATACCTAATCTACCCTTGTGATCCATTAAACACACCCGTGGCCTGTTGGTTCCAATTTATTCATATTAATCTCGTTTTTTACCCTTATATGGGCAACCCGAGCCATCTCTCAAATTACTCTAGCCATGGTCGAGTCACCTCGAGCCAAACCTGAGCCAACCCACCTAGTCATCCTACTGACCAAGCCCAGCCAATAGAACCAGACCCTAGCTCGCTCAAACACTCCTGGACAGAAGCATTTTGCTGCGCACCTTGAACCTATCCACGGTCAAAGAATCCTATCCAACCTATCACACTTCCAGCTGAGCCACCACCGAGCCTACCATTCCCTAACCGACCCTGGACTGTGACGTGACCCATCCTAAGTCATTTAACCCATGCATCGAGCCACCAGTTCACGAAACCAGTAGTTGCGCGTGAAGGTGCTTCTCATGATGCGGTCGAGACAGCGGCGAGCCCAGTGATCAGCAAAACTTGCACTGTTAAATCCTTAATAAAAATATGGTTTTGTATGCTCAAAATTTATCATAAGTGCACGATGTCAAATAATAGTATAATGTACGTGAGTACGAGTACCGTTCCACTGAAGACTGTATTTGACAATTATTATTTTCAATTATTAAATCTTTAGCAACGAAAATTTGAATGATTGTTTTATTGCTACTATAATCAAATAAACATGCAAATAAAATTATTCAAAATCAAATAATGAAATATAATGTCTAAAATGGTTGAGTAAAAATCAATAAAAAATGAATTTGTTGGAAATATCGGTTCACCTACCCCTCGTTAATTAATTAATTTGTTCGATAATGATTGAATGTCTCCGACAGGATTTCCTATTCAATTGAACACACTCTCTCGAGCTATGCCAAACTAATTCTACTCAATGAATTAATTAAATGTCTTTAATTATTTATCAAGAGTGAATTGCATGTCGATTTATGAAATCCCTTAGTTTTCGACCCTTAGGACTATGACTATCGGCGCGTATCCAATTTCATATATCTATGTAAATTGTAGATCCACGGATTATACTACTCGTTCCTATCACAAGTTATTCTCTCGAACTCACTCGCAATATAAAAACTTTTTCAAAGTTAGCTATGCTCTAACAACACGATAAAACAGTATATAATCAAGAATAACGCAACAATCGAAATATAAATTAATTCAAATCAACGTTCGGGGTAGAATCCCCTTAAATCCCAACAAATAATAAAGGTTTAGCTACTCGAGTTCATATTAAAACTAAACAAAACAAAGTTTAAAGAATAGAAACTAGATAAAAAATACTATACGTGACGAAAATCACAAAGATGGCGCCCGAAAATCTTCAAATCTTCAACTTCTGGCGCAAAAAATCTCCAAAGCTTGTGGCGGCTCTGAAATTATGTCTGAATGTCTTTTTTCTCGTCCAAAAATCATCCCCATATCCTCTCCATTTTCAAACTAAGGTAAGGAATCAGCAAATATATTTTTCCAAAAATAGGTGGCGCTCGGGCGGTAGAATATTACCGCTCGAGCGCCACATCTTCTGTAATCTTGCTTGGGATGTGCGGCAGTCGCGCTCAGGCGGTAGAAAATTACCGCCCGAGCTCCGAGTCTTCTATAAGTTGGCTCTTCAGAAGATAAATCCCGCGTCCGGGCGGTAGAAAATTACCGCCCGAGCGCCACATGTTCCCGACATCACCTTTGGCATTCAACTCTCGCGCCCGGGCAGTAGTTTTCTACCTCTCGAGCGCCACCTTTTCTGCTCATTTTCTTCTTCGATTGCATCCTTAGCTCCAATTTCGGTTCTCCGGTCGTTTTACCTACAAATTTGTCATGCATAAGTAAGAAACGATCAAATACATATGCTTACTCTAAAACGAACAGAAATGTAAATGAAACAGACACATGCACAATGCAAAGACACGCAAACTATTGCATTAAAACACGTAAAAACTACGTCTATCAACGCCCTCATCCTAACCTTTTGCTTGCCCTAAAGAAAATAGGTTACAAACTACAACTCAACATGCAACAAACACAAAGTGAAGAGTATTAAAATAACTAAACTGATGGTGAAGTAGCAAACTGGCATCTCCTGCCTTAGCGGGTTTTTGAACCACATCCACTTAGTCAAATCACAACATACATTACTACCCCTTTTCAGAACATCGCAACACAATTGTATTTTTCCAAAAGGTGTGGTCGTGTGTGCTGTGGATCTTTCTAGCTTGTGTTTCAGACAGTTTTATTCGCAAATCATGCAAGTTGCCGATTCAACCAGTCAACGCAAGTTTCTCTTTTCTGAGTCCTGTTTCTATTTGGGACCAACCAGTAAACACATACAGTGGTAGAGTTTCATAGTTGAACAACAAAATGTTGGGAGTCAATAGACAACGTGCTCAAGTGGTTTAGAAAGATGGGGAGTACGTAGATCATTTTCACTATGCACTTGTCAGAAATTTTCTCTGACATTCCTCAACGCCTTACATCTCCATCTTTTTAGCATTGGGATAGGATTTCATCCTTTTTTGGCTCCCCCTCACCTTACATCCCCTTTATTATTTCAATTTTTTTTTGGTGCATAGTTTTCTCATGCGTACTCCCTAGGCTTTGGATATAGGGTATTTTTATTTATCTGGCGTAGGGAGGGATTTTTAGGTCCTATGCACGATTGGGGGATGAAGGATATTTGAGGAATACCTTTGATTTTCTACTTGAGTTTATGCTACTGGTTAGTCACTCATTTCAACAGGTATTCATTCAAGTTCCACTCGCATCTAATGTTTCTCCAGTTCCCCTCACAGATTATTTTGAACTTAACTATCATCGCCACCACTATTAAAATCCACTATGTGTGCATAAACAAAATTCAATACATCGGGGGATTCATAACGAGTGATAAGACTAAGCAACATGCAGTTTATTTAGCCCAAAATCATCACTGGCTACCAATTGTCTAATTTCACCATCAACTGACACTCATACAGGACAAATACGCAAGACAACAAATACGAAAAACGACCCCCTCATACTAAAGGTGTGCAATGTCCCCATTGCACAAAAGAAGAAGAACACAAATGCAAACATGAACACAAACACATCAAAAAAATTCAAAATAAATGACTGAACGAACAATAATCCGAAAACAAAAATAATGCAGTAGACAAAAGAAAAGAAAAGAAAGGGGAAACAGTAAACTCCCCTGATCAAAGATCATCCTCATCGTGTTCCGGTGGTGGCACTCCGGTGGCATGCCCTTGCCGAAGGTAGTCATACTGAAACTGGTAGGGAGGAAGAAACGACGGAAGTGGTGGTATGGCCCCTGGATCTACGCCTTCGTGGAGGAGCATAGTGCGCATCATGGAGTCGAGGTGGGCAAGATGGGTCGCGACATTGGCGTTGACCTGCTCCTGATGAGCCATGAAGGCAAGGCTCTCATCCATTTTGTCATTCTGGGTGCGCCTGCTGGGCTGTGGCCGACGGGGAACGGCGGCGCTTGATCCACCTGCCTCCTCCTCCTGAGTGGGGAAGTCGACGTGTCGTTTTGACATCTTCCGCTTTAAGTCATCTACAAAAATAGCCTTCATCGGCTGCAACCACTCCTCATCCTCACGGAAGACAACTCCCACCCTCGCACACAATTCAGAGATAATGGTGGGGAAAAAGAGACCAACATGACTATTGTGGGCACTCAACATGATCTGAGAATTTATTAGCTTGCCTACATTTATGTTGTATCTAGCAGTCAAAGCATACAGGAGCACCGCCCTCTCTTTTTGCACCTCGCTCTTATGCGAGACCGGCATCATCCGTCGGGCCACAAATAGATACCAAAGGGCAATTTCCTCTTTCAAATACTTCTCGTCAAAGCAACTCGACGGTCCGCCCAACGGTTTCCACATTGCGCTCGGGTGGCACAGCTCTCCAAGGATTGTGTCATAATCAGGGTCGGCGCCCAATGCCTCAAATTGAGAGTCATCCACTTCCACCGTTTCTAATAGTGCGTTGATCGTAACAGAGTCACACGGAACTAGTCGACCCCTAACAAAGACCCTACCATCTTTCCCTTTCGTCGCATTCGCATAGAATTCTCTAACAACTGAAACTACCGCCTCCTTGGGTTGAGTCCCAAATTGTTTCCATCCACGCCAGTCCAAATCCACAAGAGGCCCTAGATATCTGTCCTCAAATTGTCTACGAAATCCCTTCTCGGCTATAGGGTTTCTGTGAATCTTAGCATGATCGTATGTAGCCCTAGCCGCCTCACTCACAAACCGATGTATATCAAAGGATGAAGATGAAGAGGAGGAACCGAGATTACCTTGTTGTTTCTTGGGAGCCATGGTAGTGGTGACGGAGATGGTGGGTGACCGGAGAGGGTTGTTCTTGCTTCCTAAGGAGGTTTGTGCCTTGTTGCCGGAAAATGGAGTGGAGATTTAGTGCCTGCACAAGAAAATCGAAAGAGGGGGGTTGAGTTAGAGTTATGGATTTGGGGAGAAATTTTCGTAGAATGAAAAGGGGAAAGAGATTTCACGTCTTTATCTGCAGGCGCACTCGAGCGGTAGAAAACTACCGCTCGAGCGTCGAGTTCTCGGAAATTTTTTTTTTGGGGCAAGCGTTCGCGCTCGATCGGTAAATAATTACCGCCCGAGCGCCGAGCTCTCTGGAAATTTTTGTTTGAAATAAGTTGTGGTGCTCGAGCGATAAATAATTAGCGCCCGAGCGCCGAGCTCTCTGGAAGTTTTTCGTTCTTTTTTTTTTGAAATAAAAACAAAACAAAATTAAATAAAATAAAACATACTGACAAGAAAAAAAAATTAAATTAAATGCAAGGGAAGGGAAAGAAAAGTAGTTCTCAATTTACAGTCGAGAGCTAGACTGTCGGTCGGTCTCAGTTTGAATTGTCTTGGAACCGGGTGATTCAAGTTGTGGCTCAATTATGCCACCCATGTAGTGCTTCAGTCACTGGGAATTGACCGTGAATGTCCCATCCTTCCCATCGTGCAGTTTCACGGCTCCCGACGGGTATACTTGAGAAATCACGAATGGTTCAGACCATCGTGACTTCAATTTTCCAGGAAACAGTCGCAACCGGGAGTTGTAGAGTAGAACATTGTCACCTTCCTTGAATTCCCTCTCGATGATCCGCTTGTCATGGGCCTTCTTCGTCTTCTCCTTGTATGACAGTGCAAGATCATATGTCAGGTTTCAGAATTCCTCTAACTGATCCAGTTGCAGCAGACGTCGTTCACCTGCGTCAGTAAAATTAAGGTTCAATGCTTTTGTGGCCCAGTATGCACTATGCTCCAACTCTACAGTAAATGACATGCTTTACCAAACAACAACCTATATGATGTAGTGCCTATAGGTGTTTTAAAAGCAGTCCTATATGCCCAAAGCGCATCATCTAATCTCACTGACCAGTCTTTCCGACTGACACCTACAACTTTCTCCAAAATCCGCTTTATCTCCTGTTCGACACTTCCACTTGACCACTCGTTTGGGGGTGATATGGGGTAGAGATCTTGTGTGTGACACCGTATTTGCTCAAGAGTTTTTGAAATAGTTTATTGCAAAAATGGGTGCCAACATCACTAATGATTTCTCTTGGTGTCCAAACTTGTTAAAATATTTTTCTTTAAAAATTTCAGGACAACTTGAGCATCACTAGTGGCATACGCTTCTGCCTCTACCACTTAGACACAAAATCAACCGCAACCAAGATATATAGTTTTTTCGTGAACGAACTGGGAAACGGTCCCATGAAATCTATCCCCCATACATCAAAAACCTCACACTCAAGAATATTGTTTAATGGCATTTCATGACGGTTAGAGATGTTGCCTGACCGCTGACATTTATCACAGGTTAGCACATAAGCACGAGAATCTTTAAAGAGGGTTGACCAATAAAAGCCACATTCAAGTACCTTAGATGACGTCTTTGTTGGTCCAAAATGACCACCTACCTCATGGTCATGGCAATGGTTGAGGATTTGCCCAAACTCCTCCTCCGCAACACACCTTCTTATCATTGAATCTCCACAAATCTTAAAAAAAAAATGGTTCCTCCCAAAAATAGTATTTCACGTTAGAGAAGAATTTCTTTCATTGGTGAAACGATAGATTTGGTGGTGGTGTGCCTGTGACAAGAAAGTTAGCGAAATTTGCAGACCAAGGGCAGTGTCTCACCTCAAATATCTGCTCATCAGGAAACCAATCATTTATAGCTTGATCTACACAATCATCACTAATCAGCTCTAACCTAGACAAGTGATCCGCTACCACATTCTCGACACCTTTCTTATCTTTTATTTCTAAATCAAATTCTTGCAATAATAAAATCCACCGAAGTAAGCGTGGCTTTGCATCTTTTTTAGCAAGTAAATATTTCAATGCCGAGTGATTTGTGTAAACAATTACTTTGGACAAAACAAGGTATGAATGAAATTTGTCAAGCGCAAATACTACTGCAAGTAATTCCTTTTCAGTTGTTGCGTAATTCAATTGAGTCTTGTCATAGGTCTTACTTGCGTAGTAATTTGTATGAAATACCTTGTTTTGACGCTGGCCAAGCACAGCCCCCACCGCCGTATCACTGGCATCGCACATGATCTCGAAGGGCAGATCCCAATCCGGTGCCACCAAGACAGGAGCCATCACCAAGCGCCCCTTCAAATCCTCGTACGCCTGTAAACAGTCAGCATTGAAATCAAAAGGAACATCTTTCATGAGTAAGGAAGATAGAGGTTTGGCAATTTTTGAAAAGTCTTTGATAAACAGTCTATAAAAACCGGCGTGGCCTAGAAAACTTCTAACTCCCTTCACTGAGGCTGGTGGCGGTAGGTTCTTTATTACTTCAATTTTAGCTTTGTACACCTCAATTCCTTGTTCCGAAACCTTGTGCCCTAAAACAATTCCCTCTTGTACCATAAAATGGCACATTTCCCAAATAAGCACCAAGTTCGTCTCCTCATACCTTCTCAACACGGATCTCAAATTCTGCAAACACTCATTAAACGTTGCACCAAAGATATAAAAGTCATCCATAAATATTTCAAGAAAGGTTTCAATCATATCATGGAATATAGCAGTCATGCAGCACTGAAATGTAGCAGGTGCATTACAAAGACCAAAAGGCATACAGCGAAAGGCAAAAGTTCCATAAGGACAAGTGAAAGTGGTTTTCTCTTGATCCTCAGGTGCAATAGTGATTTGATTATACCCCGAATACCCATCTAGAAAACAATAAAATTCATGTCCCGCTAATCTCTCCAATATTTGATCAATAAAAAGAAGGGGAAAATGGTCCTTACAGGTGGCATCATTCAACTTCCTATAGTCAATACACACTCTCCACCCCGTAACAGTTCTTGTGGGAATAAGTTCATTCTTTTCATTAGCGATCACCGTAATCCCACCTTTCTTTGGCACGCATTGAACAGGACTTACCCAAGCACTATCTGAAATAGGATAGATAATACCTGAATCGAGAAGCTTAATAGTTTCAGCCTTCACTAGCTCTTGCATCTTTGGATTTAGTCGTCTTTGAGGTTGCACGAGAGGTGAGTACTTTTCTTCCATCAAGATTTTATGCATGCATATCGATGGACTGATTCCCTTGATGTCTGCCACCTTCCAGGCGAATGCCCTTTTGTGCTCTTTGAGAACTTGTAACAATTTTTTCTCCATAGCATCTGCCAAAGCAGCAGAAATAATGACAAGCAAAGTGTTATTTTCACTTAGGTATACATACTTTAAGTGCGGAGGTAAGGGTTTGAGTTCAAGCGTTGGTGGTTCCTCGATGCTTGACTTTGGAGGGTTCAAATCTCTGCGCTCTCCTAGATCTTCCAGTCTCATCCTCATCAGCCTTTTCCATGGATGGTTGGCATTAAAGTATGCCACTATTTCAGCTTTTTCTTCTTCCAAGTCGTCATCCTCCAATTCAGTTGTGAGGGTGGCTTCCAAAGGGTCCCCAAGAGCATCCTGCACATAGTTAGACACGAGAGTATCAACAACATCAATTCTATAACAACTATCATTATGCAGTGTGTGCTTAAATGCATTAAAACATCAAAAGTAATCTCTTCATCGCCCAATCTCAATCTCAACTTCCCTTCTTGAACATCAATTAGGGCCTTGCCAGTCGCAAGGAATGGTCTCCCCTAAATCAATGGCATCTCCATATCCTCGTCCATGTCGAGCACCACGAAATCAGCAGGAAAAATAAACGTATCTACTTTCACTACCACATCCTCAATAACTCCCCGTGGATACTTGACAGATCTGTCTGCCAGCTGTAAAGAAATCCTCGTTTTCTTAGGTTCCCCCAATCCAAGTTTTCTAAACACAAATAAAGGCATAAGATTCATACTTGCACCAAGATCACACAAGGCTTTGTGAAAAACAACATCACCAATCATGCAAGGAATAGAAAAACTCCCTGGGTCTTTTAATTTCGGTGGGATTTGTTTTGCACCAAAGCAGAGCAATTTTCAGTTAAGTTCACTGTCATGTGATCCTCCAACTTCCTCTTATTTGCCAATATATCATTCAAAAATTTAGCATAACTAGGCATTTGCATCAAATCATCGGCAAAAGGAATATTGATATGCAATTTTTTGAATACCTCAAGAAACTTACCGAATTGTGCATCTAGTTTTGCTTTTTTCAGTGCTGCAGAAAAAGGTGGAGGAATAACAATTGTGCAGTGGGTGCTGGTGTAGAGTTAGAAGACTTACCTTTGTATGTTTCAGAATGCTCATCCAATTTTTGAGTTTTCTCTTTTTCTCTTGACTCTAAAACATTCACAATCTTCAACTCGATGGCCTTCACTTAATTTTTTGGATTTGTCTCTGTGTTACTTGGCAAGGTGCCCGGCTCTCTACTTGCTATCATCTTGGCCAACTGTCCAATTTGATTCTCGAGCCCTTTTATCGATGCATCTTGGTTTTGAAGTCTAGTTTCAGTGGATGAAATAAACTTAGACATCATTTGCTCCAGGTTGGACTTTTCTTCTCTAGGAGGATCATATCTATACATCGGTTGTTTCCCATATGATTGTCCTCCTTGCGGTCGATTCTGAATGTTTGGACCGCCCCATGAGAAGTTGGAATGTTGCCTCCATCCAGGATTGTATGTGTTTGAGTACGGATCATTTCTCGGACGGTTGTGGACTCCCAATTGGTTCACTAGTGCCTCCTCATTTACATAGAAAGGACCATTGTCTTGACAGTCCTTAACATAGTGCTCTCCTCCGCATTTTTCACAAAATATCTCTTGCAGGCGCATCGCTGTCTCGTTTACGTTCATGCTGTCTATTTTCCTGTTGAGTGCTTCTAATTGTGCGGTGACAGCTGAAAATTCAGTAACTTGGTGTACTCCTGCATTCCTTCGCTGAGTGTTCCTTTCAGACTGAGGGTGATAGCTGCTAGCAGCCATCTCCTCTAGTAACTCATACCCCTCTTCGGCCGTTTTCCTCAACAGATTTCCGCAGGCCGCAACATCTATCATGGTTCGGTTAGATGAAATTAAACCATAGTAAAAGGTTTGGACCACTAACCCAAGAGGCAACTCATGATGTGAGCATCTTCTTTATAAGTCTTTGTAGCGCTCCCAAGCCTCGTAGAGTGACTCCTGCTCAAATTGAGATAAGGTGGTTATGTCTGCTGACAGCTTCATGGTTTTTTATGGAGGAAAGTACTTCAAGAGGAATACCTTGGCCATATCCTCTCAAGTTGTGATTGAACCTACAGGCAAACAATTCAACCAAGATTTAGCTTTATCACACAAAGAGAAAGAAAATAAACGTAGTCTAACAGCATCATCTGAAACTCCATTAAATTTAAAAATATCGCAAATTTCTAAGAAGTCGGCGATGTGAGTGTTTGGATCTTTTAGCGCATTTCCCCCAAATTGGACAGTGTTCTGGATCATTTGAATTATTGCTGGCTTGTTCTCAAACTGGTTTGCCCTAACAGTTGGTCGCACTATGCTTGGACGTGCTCCATCAAGCGATGGTTGCGCATACTCAAGCATGGGTATGCGCCTTGGCTCTTTGATCCTTGGATCTTCATGATGCTCCTCCTCACGTTCGTTCCTGTTCATTATGTCTCTTAGTCTTTGCTGTTGTCGTCTTCTACGTAAGGTTCTTTCAATCTCGGGATCGAATGTCTCTAGTTCAAACTCTAGAGACCTTGGCATGCACAAGAAATATATCTGCGAAAAAAAAATCGAAGGTGTCAACCAAAGTAAAATAGAGAATGCTAAAGTAAATAATTGAAAATAAAATTGTAGATTAACAGTCCTCGGCAACGGCGCCAAAAACTTGATCGAGAAAAACTTGTACTGTTAAATCCTTAATAAAAATATGGTTTTGTATGCTCAAAATTTATCGCAAGTGCACAATGTCATGTAATAGTATAATGTACGTGAGTACGAGTATTGTTCCACTGAAAAATGTATTTGACAATTATTATTTTCAGTTATTAAATCTTTAGCAACGAAAATTTGAATGATTGTTTTATTGCTACTATAATCAAATAAACATGCAAATAAAATTATTCAAAATCAAGTAATGAAATATAATGTTTAAAACGATTGAGTAAAATTCAATAAGAAATGAATTTGTCGGGAATATCGATTCACCTACCCATCGTTAATTAATTAATTTGTTCGATAATGATTGAATGGCTCCGATAGGATTTCCTGTTCAATTGAACACACTCTCTCGAGCTATGCCAAACTAATTCTACTCAATGAAGTAATTAAATGTCTTTACTTATTTATCAAGAGTGAATTGCATGTCGATTTATGAAATCCATTAGTTTTCGACCCTTAGGACTATGACTATCGTCGCGTATCCAATTTCATATATCTATGTAAATTGTAGATCCACGGATTATACTACTTGTTCCTATCACAAGTTATTCTCTCGAACTCACTCGCAATATAAAAATGTTGTCAAAGTTAGCTACGCTCTAACAACACGATAAAACAGTAGTATAATCAAGAATAACGCAACAATCGAAATATAAATTAATTCAAATCAACGTTCGGGGTAGAATCTTCTTAAATCCCAACAAATAATAAAGTTTTAGCTACTCGAGTTCATATTAAAACTAAACAAAACAAAGTTTAAAGAATAAAAACTAGATCATAAATACTAGGCGGGACGAAAATCGCAAAGATAACGCCCGAAGATCTTCAAATCTTCAACTTCTGGCGCAAAAAATCTCCAAAGCTTGTGGCGGCTTTGAAATTATGTGTGAATGTCTTTTTTCTCGTCCAACAATCATCCCCAAATCCTCTCCTTTTTAAAACTAAGGTCAGGAATCGGCAAATATAATTTTCCAAAAATTGGTGGCGCTCGGGCGGTAGAATATTACCGCTCGAGCGCCACATCTTCTGTAATCTTGTTTGGGATGTGCGGCAGTCGCGCTCGGGCGGTAAAAAATTACCGCCCGAGCGCCGAGTCTTCGGTAAGTTGGCTCTTCGGAAGATAAATCCCGCGTCCGGGCGGTAGAAAATTGCCGCCCGAGCGCCACATGTTCTGGACATCACCTTTGGCATTCAACTCTCGCGCCCGGGCGATAGTTTTCTACCGCTCGAGCGCCACCTTTTCTGCTCATTTTCTTCTTCAATTGCATCCTTCGCTCCAATTTCGGTTCTCCGGTCGTTTTACCTACAAATTTGTCACGCACAAGTAAGAAACGATCAAATGCATATGCTTAATCTAAAACAAACAAAAATGTAAATGAAATAGACGCATGCACAATGAAAATACACGCAAACGAATGCATTAAAACACGTAAAAACTATGTCTATCACCCAGCCGTGCCACCTCTTGGCCCAGCCCTTGACCAACTTCCTTAGACCCTATAGGACCCACCTGGCTCGTTCAAGCCCTAGCAGCAAGGCCCCATGGCCGCTGCTGCACCAACCCACGCGTGGGGGAGAGTCCCACTTCACGTGGACTCTTCCTCAGCCCATGAATCAAGCCCTAGTCCTCCTATGAATCTTCCTAGGACCTAGCCCTAGCCCTCTTATGAATTTTCCTAGGACCTAGCTCTCTCAAACACTCCTGGACAGAAGCCCTTTGCTGCGCACCTTGAACCTATCGACGCTCAAAGACTGCTCCCAACCTAGGACACTTCCAACCGAGCCCACCGGACCCTAACCAACCCTGGACCACGCCCACCCAGCCTAAGCCACTTAACCCATGCATCGAGCCACCAATTCAGGAAACGAGCAGTTGCGCGTGAAGGTGCTTCTCATGATGCAGTCGAGCCAGCGGCGAGCCCTGCCATGCCACACCATGGCCCACCCCTTGACCAACTTCCTTAGACCCTATAGGACCCACCTAGCCCGGCCAAGCCCTAGTAGCGAGCTCCAATGGCCGCTGCTACACCAACCCACACTTGGGGGAGAGTTTCAATTCACGTGGACTCTTCCCCAGCCCATGACTCGAGCACTAGCCCTACTATTACTCTTCCTAGGACATAACCATGACCAGTAAGAGCCTTCTTTGAGACCTGGTCAAGCCCCATGACCCCATGCGCCCTAGCCGAGTCCCTTTAATTTTGTACAATCCCATCAAACCCACGATCCTCTTTTGTATATTTGCCCTTCAGTTACAACTTTTGTTTTCTTTTTAAATTCTCATATTTCCTTTATATTTAAGCATATATTGGCAGCTTTAACCCTCTGGAATCATAACGTTTCATCAACAAGCATAAAATCGTAAAAATGTTGAAAATATGTATCATACCGTAAAATAATCTAACACCCATATTTTTTTCATGTATAATCAATTAAACACGCATATTATGATTTGTATGATGTTTAAAAGAGTTTAGGAACATGTCTTTGCATTTATAATGCTCGAGTATTCGATCGTTGGCGAGGGTGTGAAGTTGGACGGCCAGACGACGAAGAACTCAAGCTTTTTCCTTCCTTGATTTTTAGAAATTTATATGTTAACGGGCTTTGGTTTTGGGCTTGCAAGCTTAAGGGTAATTGAGCCTACTTTAAATAATTAAATTGGGCCCGATAACACTTATTTAATTAAAACATATAAGTTTATAAAATTAATTTCTCAAAAATAATATTTTTGATATTTTAAAACTCTTTGTTTGCCTAAAACCGACTTTCCGGGAAAAATCAAGCTCGACTCGTAAAATAAATCGAACTCCAACATTTTTAGAAAAATTAAATCTTTTTAATCATATTAGGAGGCCTTTCAAATATTTAATGAAAAATAAATATTCTTGTTTTGCTCGTCCCCGGTCTCCTTTCCCTCGACTATTATCGAATATTCGGGTAAAATCCTTAAATTTCATGTAATCATGTCATATTATCATTTAATTATGAAATCATACATTTAATCATATACTAAACATCATGCTAGCATTTAAAATCAATCAATTAAAACAATTTAAGCAATTAAAATTATTTGCATGCATGTAGTTTACGTAGGCTGGTTTTTCGGACGTTACAAATATCTCCCCCTCCCCCCCCCCCCTAAATAGAATGTCCTGGAAATTTTTCCTTGACTTTATGATTGCAAAGCTTGGATTCTCTTATCCACCTCAAACTTAACATCTAACTTAAATCATACTCTTCGATTCGGTCCTCCAACTCTTTAAAATTGCATTCTAACCCAAAATTTCCCAAAGTCGTCTCCTAAATCCAGCTTAAGTAGTGATCGCATGCACCCTATTTTTCTCTAAGTTCTTCATTATCCCAATCAAATCCCTTAACCCAATTTAACATTTCATGCAATAAAATCATAAAAAAAAGATGTTAAGCAGCTAGGTTACCTAGAAATCAGTGTAGTGCCGGCTCTACCTCAACCTCCTCATCTTGCATCACATAGACCCTTCCAGCAGTGGGTTCTTTGAACTTTGGGCATACCTTAGCCTTGTGTCTCAAATCTCCGCATTTGAAGCACTTGTAAGTGTCCCACATGCACTTGCAAAGATGTGGACGATTGCAATCCTTGCACAGTAGTCTCTCACCAGCCTTCAGAATGTTCCCTCTTGGTGGTTGTCCTTGTGGATTCGGTGGTTCTGGTGGCTTAGGTGTTACCACATAAGGCTTTTTATTACTCTGACTAGCTTGATGAGCACGGTTCCTCTTTCGCTGTATCTCACAATCAATATCTTTAAGTGACTACTCGGCTCTAAAAGCTTTGGCAACGACAATAGTATAATTAGTAGGATCACCAAGCATCACATCACGTCTGATAATCGGCCTCAAGACATCTAGAAAATGTCGTAATTTCTTAGCAGCATCATTGGCAATCAAGGGCACAAAGTGACAGCTCCTATCAAATTTCTGCACAAAGTCAGCAACAGACAAATCCCCTGACAGAGACTCATAAACTCCCTCTTAAGTCTAGAACGAACATTAGCAGTAAATTATTTATCGTAGAACACCCTCTTGAAATCCTTCCAAGTCAAAGTCGCCATGTTCACTCCTACTTGATTATCCCATTAAAATAAAAAATATTCGCTCCGCCCCCTCCCACCATAAGGAAGCATCTCCCTTCAGCAGATAGATTGTACAACGAACTCGATCAGCGTCCGCCATCTCCATGTATCGAAAGATCACCTCTAAAGATTTAATCTATCCCTTAGCAACGAATGAATAAGTAGTGCCATGAAAATCCTCCGGGTCCATCCTCCTAAATCGCTCATAAGCAGCCTCTGGTCTAACCCTTGCTCCATTCCCTATGTGTTGCTCTAATAAACGTGCCATACCGGCTAGTACACGGGTACTAGCATCCTGAACAGGTGGAGGCTGTGGAATATCCTCCTCATGTCTAACCTCATTAGTCATATGCAAAATCCTTCTAGGAGGTATCTCTGTACACGTCGTCCAAACCACATGACCAACATCCATTTAAAATTTTTCATGATGCATGCAACTAGCATTTATATCACGCATCATATAAATATTTAAAAGAATTTTTGCATATAAAAGTAAAGTAGTAAAAACTCACATATATGATGCATGACTTCTTAAGCTTCTCGGAGGGACAGTACACAACCCTTTGAGGAACCTGGCTCTGATACCAACTGAAACGACCTCGATTTTTTTTTTTTTGAAAACATAACTCAAAAATACTAATTTAAAATACTTATATTTTTATAACCATAATAAATTAACATTTAAAATCTCAAGTACATAAAATAAATCTCTAAATCTTCAACTAACCAAAAAACCTACGTCCGACCTTTAAAAGATCAACTAACATAAAAATAAAGCATAAAAATAACACTAATAAAATCATTAACATAAATCTTTTAAATCTTATATCTAACAATCTAGTGCAGAAATATAAAGGTCCATCGGGATTGTACTGCTGCACTTGATCCACTCAATAGTCATCTCCTCCCATAAAATCATTAAATCCTGCAATATACAAACCTAGTGAGTCTAATGATTCAGCACGTTCATGAGTAGCAAATAATATATATACACTCACAAGCATTTAAAAATCATACTTTTATTTAAAATAACTTTTGAGCATAAATAAACTATTTAAAATCATTTAAAAATAATTTAAGCATAAATCATATATCATAAATCATTTTAATCATAAAGCTTTCAATCCTTTTATCATTTTGGGTGAATTTGATACTTGAAAGTGACTAGCTTGTATCTTTCTGTCGTCTTATCAGTCTTCAGCTCCACATGGTCTATGTGGGTGGGCACTAGGCTCCACCATAGAAATACGATCGTCGGGGTCCCTCTGAGGCCTTTTCCCACAGACGGGGTCTCTCTGGGTCCTTGGCCCGTAAACGAGGTCCTTCCGTAGCCTTGGCTCTCACATCATCTCTACAAAATCATATATTATTTGTCACAGTCAATTCACATCTTTTTAAATATTTTGTATTTTCTTTTAAAATAATAAATCGTCATAACTTTCCAAAAATAGCATTTTAGACAGTGAATATTTCTCAGCTTTTATCATAAATCATAAAATATCCATAAATCATAAAATTTCATATTTTCATCAAAATCATCATTTTAAATCATAAAATATCATTTAAGATGCATTATGATCTTTTGGAATACTGCTAAGCTTTTACGTATTCTCCAAGTGTAAAATTACCGTTTTTCCCCTAGACGTTTTATCTTTTTCTTACTTCTAATGACATGAGTTTATTCCAAATAATTATTAAAGATTAAATATAATTTTTCATAATTTTATTCGTCTTAATTCAAGGTTTTTCAAATAATTTTTTAATTAGCTATTCGATAGGCGATTAAATTCTGGATAAATTCAAAACTGATTATTTTCTTCCCAAATTTTAAACATAACTTTTTTAATACCTAATCTACCCTTGTGAGCCATGAAATGCACCAGTGGACTCATGGTTCCAGTTTTATTCTTATTAGTCTCGTTTTTGACCCCCTTATGTGAACAACCCGAGCCATCTCCCAAATTACTCGAGCCATGGTCGAGCCACCTCGAGCCAAGCCACCTAGGCACCCTACTGACCTAGCCCAGCCCATAGAACCAGACAGATGAAACGATCTCGATTTTTTTAATACTAATCATAAATGATAAAATCGAAAATACTATCTAAATAAAATAACTTATTATAATCAACAATCATAATAATTTAACATAAGAAAATCTCAAGTGCATAAAATAAATCATAAATCATCGATTAACAAAAAACTCTTAAATCGACCTTTAAAAAATCAACTAACAATAACATAAAGCATAATAAATATCTCTAATAAAAATCCTTAACGTAATCTTTAAATCATTTATCTAACAAGCTAGTGCGGAAACATAAAGGCCCTTGAGTTTGTATTATTGCACTCTATCCATTCAATCGTCACCGCCACCCATAAATCATCAAATCCTGCATCATACAAGCCAAGTGAGTCTAAAGACTCAGCACGTTGGAAACATGGATGGCAAATACTACTTATACAATCACATGCATTAAAATCATACTTTTATTTAAAATAGCTTTGAACATAAATAAAACATTTAAAATCATTTAAACATAATTAAATCATAAATCGTAAAATCATTTTAAAATAACTTTAAGCATAAATAAATCCTTTAGAAATCATTTAAAATAAGCTTTGAGCATTTAAAAATCATTTCAAAATAGCTTTAATCATCATCATAAACCATATATCATAAAAACATTTTAATTATAAAACTTTCAATCATATATCATTTTGGGTGATGTTTGATCCTTGAAAGTGACTAGCTTTTGTCCGTCGGTCGACTGATCAGTCTTCAGCTCCACAGGGCCTATGGGGTGGGGGGGTGCACATTAGGCTCCACCATGTAAATACGATCGTCGGGGTTCCCTCGGGGACCTTTTCCCACAAATGGGTTCCCTCTTGGGCCTTTTTCCGTAAATGGGTTCTCTCTGGGGCCTTTTCCCCTCACGACATCCCCATAAAATTGTAAGTTCACCGTCCTCAACATAAACAGATCCCCCAAAAATCATATATCATATGTCATAGTCAATTCACATCCCTCAAAATATTTTTCTTTTTCTTTTAAAATCATAAAAAAGCGTAGCTTTCAAAAAATAGCATTTTAAACAGTAAAAATTGCACAGCTTTACCATAAATTATAAATATCATATTATCATCAAAATCATCATTTTAAATCATAAAATATCATTTAACTTGCATTATGATCCTTCGGCTGCCAAGATATATCGTATTTTCCCAAGCGTAAAATGGTCGTTTTGCCTTTGGACTCTAAAATTCTCGATTTTACTTTTCTTACCTTTATCGACTCGAGCATATCCATAGTATCATATAAGCTTAAATTTGACTTCTAATATAATTTTTTCAGACTTAAACCCGAGCCTTTCAATTTATTAACTTACTAAATTGCAAGGCGTTTTAAATCCCAAAATAATTCAAAACTTGAATGTTTTAATCCCAAACTCTAACAATTGCCTTTTCATCTCTAATCTATTGTCCATGCCCCTAATGAAGACCCAAATCATGCTCAAACAACATAAAACGTGAACCCAAATCCCATGAAATAAACGGCCCAAAGAGACGTGTTTCGACACAAACGCTTCTAACAACTTCATGCTTAAACCGACCCGAACTGAACCTTCTATACAGCCAACTAGCTCATGAACCACCACACCAAGACATCACAGGACCCTAAGACATGCCCCAAACCATAGCCAAGAGCCCTGCACCAGCCATACGCTGAACAACAAGATCCAACACCTACAGCCCCTACATGAACCTCAATTTTGTGCAGTTGTATTTTTTCTAGTTCCAACAACCTAGCTGCAACTCCAGGCCATGAAACATCTCAAAAAGACTCATCCTAGGACCCTTAAACATGTTAAAATCGTCTCTTCCTATAGCCCTACCATGGCAGCCCCTTTATACATCATAATCATGAGTTTAGAAACACAAAAACTCAAGTTTTGTCATGTTATGCCATAAAAACGAAAATAAAAAGAGGAATTCATATTTTTCATGCAAACATGATTAAATGCACATAATATGATTTGAATGATGTAAAAAGAAGGTTTAGAAACGTGCCTTTGCGTTTAAACGCTCGAAATACGAATATCGTAGCGGTGGAAGTAGGTGACGAACGGAGGACGATTTCTATTTTTTCTACCCTTTTTCTTGTCAAAACTCCACCAAAAACCCACCTTGGGATGCAAGGGAGTCGGGTGATCGTTGTTGGAAAGAAGAACGAGGAATAAAGTAGAAGAACGACGGAACTAGCTAGAAGAATGGCCGCTGTTCTCTTCCTCTTTACGTGAATGTATGTGTGTCCGTATAGGTGTTGTTTGTGTGTGTTTAGTGTTGGATCTCGGTTTCTCTCGTGTCTTAGCGCAGCGGAAGTTTTAAAATGTTTATTTTATTTTTACCATCAAAATATTTGTTTGAGCACTCGTATGGTTTTAAGATTAAACATTCATAGGGTGGTAGAATATTATACCTTTGGTGAATAAATCACTTGGCTCCAACTACTCCAATATTAGCAGACGTAGCTCTTGTTGTAAATCCATACGAACGTTCTTCGATCTCATAATCCGGTCTACGACTGTAATATTTGTTCCTCTTCTAACTTGCACTAGAAAGTATAGAAGATCTTTTCGTAGAGATAGAACACAATTTCGTTCAAAACCTTTTTGAGAGCACAATGAATGGAAGAGCCGAAAAATATTAAAAATATCGTTCCTTTCTTTCGGATGCCCCTGCACGTTAATGAGAATCGAATTCTCTTTATTATTTCTAATATTCAATTTAATTAATTAATTTACTTAATTAAGTCAATTAAATATTCTAAAAAATATTGCATGCAAAATCAAAGCCTTTTTCCTTTTTCAAATCACCTACCAAACTTTCGAAATGCATGTCTATGCAAGTAAGAAATAATAAAATCCTTATTATTTAATTAATCCATCATTTACTTAATTAATCCAATTAATTAATTTAACTATAGATTTTAATTGCATGCCATATCAAAAGCCAATCTCGATTATTAATACATATATTTTGAGAATATTGATCGAGCAAAACTTTCACTGTGAAATCCTCAATAAAAATATGGTTTTATATGCTCAAAAATTTATCGCAAGTGCACGATGTCATGTAATAGTATAATGTACAGTAGTACGAGTATCGTTCTACTGAATACTGTGTTTGACAATTAGTATTTCAAGTTATTAAATCTTTAGCAACAAAAATTGATTAGTTGTTTTAGTACTACTATGCTCGAATAAACATGCAAATAAAAAGATTCAATAATTAAATAATGAAATATAATATCTAAAAATGGTTGACTAAAATTCAATGAGAAATGAATTTGTTGGGAATTTCTGTTCACCTGTAGTGACCCGTTCCAGAATCACCTACTAGGCAAGAACTAAGCATGCAATTAACCTAATTAACAATAATCAGAGATAACAGCGGAAAAGTCAACAAAATAATGGTTATACAACCCAATCGAAGTCTAGAATAACTTCAAAATAAAAATACCCAATACAACCATATCGAAACAAAACAATACCGATAAACTAAACCAACCAGCTACTCAACGTCCTCCTCCTGCTCCTCCTGAGCTGTCCAACCTGAGGCCTGCCCCGTGGGAATGGGGTGTCCAAGAATAAACAAAACCGAGGACGTGAGCGATAAGAACGCCCAGTACAAAAGTATGAGTATACAGACCTATATGAAATGCACATGCTATGATCATGATACCGGGGTAGTCAAGAAACAGGAGTCACAAAAGGATCTCAACAATGCTCAGTCTAGAGGCGCCAAGTGGATAGTGCCGCGCGGTCCAACCTCTGGGTCACTGCATCCACTACAAGACAGACTTGGACCTAAAATGTCCCGGACCACCGAAGCCCTCCCGACCCGTCGGCCACTGTGTACTCTCGGTGTCCATGCGTCCACAAGACAGGGCTGAGCGGCCCCAAGATATAGCTTATCTCGAAAGAGATACAGCTCAACAGTAAAGGCTATCTCAAAGGAGAATACGGCTCAACATGAAATGCAACGTGCAGTAATAAACGTGACATAATAGCATGCATCATATGACATATATCAATGCACCACATAATCATGCAACACATATAAGAATGTATACTCAACCAGGATATCTCGGATAGTACTTTCGTACCTCTATCACAGCAATCCTAATTCACTGGAACAACCAGACAACAGGTCTAATCCAAGCCTATTCATCAAGTGAAAACCATCACTAAACTTATCTACCAGACTTAACTAGATAATCCTGAGATAAATACTGATAAAATTCCAAACCTTCGTCCGTCGCTAGCCCGCTGATGCCGCTAGCTCCCAACTAGAGCACAGCTCTGCTACAAGACCAGCAGCTCCCCGCTAGTGCCCAAATCTCGGAACAAGACTAGAACCTGTCAGAAACGACTGAAATGCTATGGAATTCTCTGAATTGGCGAGTCAAAATGAGGAAATCCGACCACTATTTATAGGCCATGTTCGGATCGTCCGAACCCTCTTCGGAACGTCCGAACTCTTACGTGTCGATCGGCTCTTGACAGCTCATGATCGGATCCTCTGATCATACACTTCGGACCGTCCGAACATGCACGTGTCCAGCTGCTCGTGACACCTCATGATCGGATCCACCGAACCCACCTCGGACCTTCCGAACTCTTCGGTGCTTCCGAACCATCTTCGGTCCGTCCGATCATGACTCGGTCAAAATTACACATTAAACCTTCTTAATCACCATTACTCCGTTAATTACCCAATTTGGAATTCGGGCTACTACATCACCTACCTCTCGTTAATTTATTAATTCGTTCGATAATGTTTGTTTGCTTTGACAGGATTTCCTATTCAATTGAACACACTCTCTCGAGCTATGCCAAACTAATTCTACTCAATGAAGTAATTAAGTGTCTTTAATTATTTATCAAGAGTGAATCGCATGTCGATTTATGAAATCCCCTAGTTTTCGACCCTTAGGACTATGACTAGGCGTATCCAATTTCATATGTCTATGTAAATTGTAGATCCACGGATTATACTACTCGTTCCTATCACAAGTTATTCTCTCGAACTCACTCGCAATATAAAAACGTTGTTAAAGTTAGCTACACTTTAACAACATGATAAAACAGTAGTATAATCAAGAATAACGCAACAATCGAAATATGAATTAACTAAATCAGAGTTCGGGGTAGGATCCCCTTAAATCCCAACAACTATGTAAAGTTTCGCTACTAGAATTCATAATGAAAATAAAAGCAACAATGTTTCAAAGATAAAAACTAAGTTAGAAATACTAGATTTGACGAAAATTGCGAGGAACGATGCCCAAAAATCTTCAAATCTTCGATCCAAGTGCGAAAATCTCTCCCAAGCTTGTGGCGGCTCTCAGATTATGTCTGAACGATCTCCCTTTTCGTGCCTCTACCCCCATCCATATCATCTCCATTCAGAATTTAGGTAAGGAGTCGTCCACAATTTTTTCCAAAAATACAGGTGCGCCCGGGCGGACATAAGTTTCTGCCCGGGCGGATGAATTTCGCAGATCTTGTATTTTCATTTTCTTTGATGCGCCCAGGCGGACATAAACATCCGCTCGGGTGGATGACTTTCGCAAAAATGAATTTTTCCCCAGCTCTCTCGCCCCCGGGCGGATGTGAATATGCGCCCAGGCGGAAATCCTTCGCAAAATAATTCTTTTTTCTTCATTTTTTGCATGAATCTCCTGCATTTTCACACCGAGACACATGATTAATAATAAAACATAATATAAACTAAAACGTGACAAAATGCATGCAATCTAAATGATAAATGCAACACAATGGGACAAAAAATTACATGAAAAACAAGTAAAATCCACCTATATCAACCCCCCAATACTAACCTTATGCTCGCCCTCTAGCAAAACAGGTGACAAGAAAAAAACGGAACATGACACAAAGTAGCTCGACAGTGAATTCATAGTCATCAACTAGCCTCAGCGAAACTCAACATATTCCCTCGTCCATCAATGTAAAAACACAACTCTTCGCATTTTCTTTGGTCTAGACATTGTTTCAATTAAAACTTGAACGTGTATGTGTGTGTTGTTAGTCCTAGTATCATAAATGGCAGAGGGATCCATTCTCAACCATTTTCAGAGATTTAAATCAGCTTGTTAGTGTAAATCTTACTCTCCTTTATTCCTCTGCACTCAGAAATCACCAGCACCGCCCATTTTTCTATAATTTTTTTTTCGACTGAATTGGAATAGAGTAATAAAAGGACTTTAATAGAATCTATCATCTCAGATTCAAATCCATGTGTTTTACATTTTTAGCCAGGAATAGGATTGTATTCCTTTATTCGGCTCTTCAACACCTTACATCTCCAACTTTAGCCATGAATAGAATTTCATTCCTTTATTCGGCTCCCCCACACCTTACATCTCCATCTATCTTTTTTTTCTTCATATATTTTTTTTCGCTGCTGATAACTACCTCGATTCGGGAGAATATAGTCAATCTCAATTCACACCTTCAACCATCTTCGTTCCCCACTTTAGTTTTAAATTTTCACCATCTTATCATGTATGCTTCTAGTTCTAACATTTGTGCAAAGAGAATTCAATGTTTTAAATAAAACTTTATGTCTTTACCACAGTATGTGCGAAAGGAGTGCGATTACACGACAGACAGGGCATGTCTCATCACTTCTTAATCATCCTTGGCTAACAAGTACTACTCCAAACACCGTCGGCTGACACACACCAATGCAAAAACGACTAACACTAAATGCCAACAAAAATAACAAAAAAACACCAAAAATGAACACATAAAACAACACCCATCCACCCCCCAATACTAAAGTCGAGCAGTGTCCCCAATGCAACAGATGATAGAAAAAGAGACAGATAGAGCATAACAAAATGGGTGTAATATAACCTAAGCATGCAACAGAAACAGAAATAAGTGAAATGATCTAAACGAAATGCAAGAAATAAAAAAAGGGACAGAAGTGACTCCCCTCTCAAAGATCATCCTTCTCGTGTGCCTCTAGGGGAATGACACTAGCATCCGACTCTGGGGCATCGGCATAGTGGAACTGAAACGATGGCAGGAAAGCTGGCATAGGCGGTGGCATAAGGGCTGGGTCAATACCACTGTGGCTCAGGGACAAACGTAGCATGACGTCAGTGGCAGTCTGATAAGTCTGACTCACAGCCTGCCATTGGAGCTGATGATCAGCAAATGCAGCAAATTCATCCATCCTCTCCTGAAGAAGGCGACGTCGAGGTCGCGAGGCCGGTGGTGGGGGCTGCTGTGGCACGGGGTCAAAAGTAAAACCGTCCCAGATGGGGCCAAACTGAGGTAAAGCCTTCTGCCGCACTGCTATTTTCTATATCCAGCTAGCGTCATCGAGGGCCTTGGTCGGTGGCAACCACTCATCGTCGTCCTGAAAGATGACCCCAGCTCTTGCACATAGCTCTGTGATAATGTGGGGGAAGAACAATGCCACATTCGGATTATGAATGCTCAGCTGGATCTGCGAATGGATTATCCTGCTCACATTGAGTGGCATGTGAGTGATCAGTGCATAGAACATCAGCCCTCTCTCCCTCTGGACTTCACTAGTGTGCCCGACTGGCATCAAACGAGTGGCTAGAAATGCATACCACAGCGTACCCGGGACTAACAAATATTTCTCTGCAAAACAAGTGCGCGAACCAGGTGTCTTCCACGGAGATCCCGGATAGCAGATTCTTTGCATCATTAAGTCCAAGTTGGGTTCCGCTACCCATGCCACATACATCGAGTCATCCACCGCCGGTGTCTCAAGCACCCTATTAATCTATGCTGAACTAAAATAGACCAACTTCCCTCTCACAAATGCCTTACCATCGCTCCTCTCAGCTGCATTGGCATAGAATTCCCTCACCATTGGTACCACCGCGGCTTGCGGTTGGCGACAAAATTTTCCCTAGCCTCTACTCTCAATTTGATTGATAATAAATTTGTATTGCTCAAGCTGGAAACCATGTTCGCGAAGCGGAGGTCTATTTATTTTTGCATTTTCGTAGCGTTCCCTAGAGGTATCATTAACAAATAGCTGAGAGTTACGGGATGAAGATGAAGAGGCGGTGTGACTTACCCGAGCCTTTTTTGGTTCCATTTTGAAGATGGTTTCTGAAGAAAAATAAGCCTGGAGTAGGAGGGTGTGTCGCTGAGAGAACGCTCGCCGGAACTCTGAGACGGCAGCCGGAATAACGCAGCGATGGTCGGAGTTTTTCAGAGGTGGTCGGAAAACAACGTGGTGACCGGAAAATTGATGTTTAGTAAAGGTGGTGAGACCTAATTATACCTGAAATTTACACAAGACAAGAGATTTGAGCGAGATTGAGAGAGGAGGGGAGAAAAATTCGAAGGGGGGCGGCTAGGTTTTAAGTGAGGAACAAGAAAAGAAAGTTGCAGATTCTTAAATCTGCGCGATCCGCCCGGGCGGAAACTTAGTGCGGACGTAAGTTTCCGCCCGGGCGGATAACTCTCAGCCTTAAAAATTTTTCTGAAAAAGGCGCGCGCTCGGGCGGACATAAACATCTGCCCGGGCAGAAAACTCACGGCTTTTTGAAAAATTTTGGAAAAGGAACGCGCCCGGGCGGACATAAACATCCTCCCGGGCGGAAAAATCACGGCATTTTTTTTTAAAAAAATTGGTTGAAAAAGATTGCGCCCGGGCAGATGTAAATGTCCGCCTGGTGGAAGCTTTACGGTTCCCCCCCCCCCCCTTTTTTAAAATAAATGTAAACAAAAAGAACATAAACCAAAAATCGAATTAAATACAAGATAAAGGGGAGAGAGGTAGTTCTCAATTTATAGTCGAGAGCTGGATTGTCGGTCAGTTTTAGTTCGGATTGTCTTGGAACCAGGTGATTCCAAGTTGTGGCTCAACTGTGCCACCAATGTAGTGCTTCAGTCGCTGGGCATTGACCGTAAATGTCCCATCCTTTCTGTCGTGCAATTCTACAGATCCCGATGGGTAAACGTTATAAATCACGAATGGACCAGACCATCGCGACTTCAATTTTCCGGGAAACAGTCGCAACCGGGAGTTGTAAAGCAGTACATTTTCACCTTCTTTGAATTCTCTTTCGATGATCCGTCTATCATGATCTTTCTTTGTCTTTTCTTTGTATGATAGTGCAAGATCATATGCCAGATTCCGGAACTCCCAACTGATCTAGTTGAAGGAGACGTCGTTCACCTGCATCAGTAAAGTTAAAGTTTAATGCTTTTGTTACCCAGTATGCACGATGCTCTAACTCTACAGGTAGATGACATTCTTTACGAAACAGTAACCTATATGGTTTAGTGCCTATAGATGTTTTATATGCAGTCCTATATGCCCAAAGAGCATCGTCTAACCTCACTGACCATTCTTTTCTACTAACACCTACCACTTTTTCCAGAATCCGCTTGATCTCCCAGTTAGACACTTCCACTTGACCACTCGTCTGGGGTGATAGGGAGTAGATATCTTATGTGTAACACCATATTTGCTTAAAAGTTTTTCAAATAGTTTGTTTCAAAAATGGGTGCCACCATCACTAATGATTGCTCGTGGTGTCCCAACCCTGTTAAAAATATTTTACTTTAAAAATTTCAGGACCACTTGAGCATCATTAGTGGAAAATGCTTCTGCATCTACCCACATAGACACATAGTCAACCGTTACCAAAATATACTTTTCCGTGAACGAACTGGGGAACGGTCCCATGAAGTCTATCCCCCACACATCAAAAACCTCTGTAGTATCCCGATGCCTAATTTGAGTTAATTATTGGATTAATTATATTTCGGTGGGATCGGAAGGACCGAACCGGGTTCGGATCGTCCGAATAGGGTTCGGATCGTCCGAAGAGGGTTCGGATCGTCCGAAGACAGGTGGCTGGACACGTGGAAGACATGCAGAGTTCGGATCGTCCGATCAGGGTTCGGATCGTCCGAAGACAGGTGTCTGGACACGTGGAAGACATGCAGGGTTCGGATCGTCCGATAAGGGTTCGGAAGGTCCGAAGGGTACAGGGTTCGGATCGTCCGAAGTGGATCGGATCGTCCGAAGAGGATCGGATCGTCCGATCGTTGTCTATATATAGAGGCGCGAGGCTTCACTTTTTACTCGCCAATTCCGAGTGTTCCAGAGCGTTTTAGTCGTTTCTGATGGGTTTCTAGCCTTTTCCCGAGGTTTAGGCACTAGCGGGGAGCTACTGGTTTTGTAGCGGAGCTGTGCTCTAGTTGGGAGCTAGCGGCATCAGTGGGCTGACTACGGACGCAGGCTTGATTCTAGGGCTGATTTCTAGGATATACTGGTTTGAGGTACGAAAGTACTATCCGAGATAGCAGGATTGAGTATGCTTTACTATGTGTTGCATGTTTATATGTTGCATTATTATCTGTCATATGATGCATGGTTTATTATGCGGCATTTGCATAATCATGTTGAGCCTGATTATCTTTGAGATAGCCTGTTGAGAGGGTGCTCAGCCCTCGTTTGTTGTGGATGGTTGGACCCCGTTGGCCGACGGTGGTCAGGTCACCGGTATATCCACAGGTTTATTTTGGTATGGGAGCCACCTCCTGGTGCGACGGCGCAGAGTGCTACATACCTTGACGTCATTTACCTGAGCAGTATTTCGATATACCCAGATCCTGGTATCCAGTACATTTTGCATACATGCATGTCATAGTCTTGTATACTCATGCTTTCGGTGCTGAGCGTTTTATGCTCACGTCCTCGGTTTATCTCTGTTTTGGACACCCTATTCGATGGGGCAGGTCTCAGGTTGGACGGTCCAGGAGGGAGTGGACAGGGAGCTGGCAGAGGTTGACTTGTAGTTATTGGTATTTGTTCTTGGAATTTAGTTCGATCTGGTTGTTTAAGTATTTTGTACTTACAGATTCGATTGGGTTGTATTACTGTTTTTCCGCTGTTTTACCTGATTCAGTTTTAATGTTAATTTTGCATGCTTAAGTTCTGATTAGTAGGTGATTCTGGAACGGGTCCCTACATTTATGGTATCAGAGCATGCATTAAGATTTTGGGATTTAGAACTGTTCTTTTGGGTTTAATCTCTGGTAACTTTTGTAGCTAAAAGATGTCTGGTTTTGACGACGATGCTAGTAGTCATGGCAGCGTTGGACGCTGGGGAGACCACGACGATCGGGAGCGTCGTCGAGAGCATCGAGAACGTCGTCAACACCGTCGTGATGAGCCTCGGAGTTTTAGTATGCATCGGTTCTTGCAGATGGGGCCGAAACCTCTTTCGGGCGGTGAGACTCCGGATGTTGCGGAGAACTGGCTTGAGAGGATGGAGAGCTGCTTCAAGACTTTTCAGTGCTCGGCGGAGCAGCAGATTGATACCCTTGATTTCTTGCTGGAGGGTGGTGCGCGCAAGTGGTGGAGGTCTACCTCTGCACCGATAGTTCAGCGACAGGGTCGAGTTCTTTGGGCCGATTTCCGAGCCGCTTTCATGTTGCTTTACTTTCCGCCAGCTCTTCTGCAGACCAAGGCGATTGAGTTGATCAATCTGAAGCAGGGAAGTTTGTCTGTTGATGAGTATCAGCAGAAGTTCTTTGAGTTGCTTCCGTATGTTCCGCATGTCAGTGACAATGCTAGTGCCAAGTATAACCATTTTCTTCAGGGCCTCAATCAGGAGATTTATGATCGGGTTGTTGTCTGCGATGATCCGACATCGTATGAGGGCCTTGTGAATCGTTGTCGCCAGGCTGAGGGCAGTTTGCTGAGAGGTCGAGCCATGCAGTCTGCTCGTCCTACTAGTTCTTTGGGTCCCCGCGCCCAAGCATTCAAGAAAGCTGGATCTACTTCTTCTTCCTCTGGATCTGGAGGAGTTCACCATTTTGGGAAGAAGAAGGGCCCGTGTCAGCATTGCGGGAAGGATCATCCGACGGAACGTTGTCGCAAGGTTGCGGGTGCTTGTTACAAGTGCGGTGAGTTGGGCCACATGAAGAGAGATTGTCCACAGACGGGCGGAGGATCAGGATCTGGTTCTCAGGCTTCAGTTCATCAGAGGCCACAGCAGGGACAGTCTACTCAGGGTTCTAACCTCCGACCGCGTACTCAAGGGCAGGTCTTTGCTCTTAACCAGGATCAGGCTGCTGAGGAGAACGAGAGAGTTATCGCAGGTTTATTTTTATTATGTGGATTACCTGCTTACGTTCTCATTGATACTGGTGCATCTCATTCATTCTTATCTGCGAGATTTGCTAAGCGTCATGCATTACCCTTCACTTCTTTGGGCGTTGTGGTATCTGTTTCCACACCGATGGGTCATTCGGTGTTAGCTAAACGTCTAGTTTTGGGTTGTCCTCTAGAGTTTGAGGGTAATGTTTTAACTGCTAATTTGATGATTCTTGCGATGGAGGATTTTGATTGCATTCTGGGAATAGATGTGCTGACTGTGTTTAGAGCTACTGTGGACTGTTATCAGAAGTTTGTGCAGTTTCGTCCAGTTGAGGGCGACAGTTGGTTTTTCTATGGAGAGGGAGCGCGACCCCCGATGCCCGTGGTTTCTGCTCTGAAAGCCTGTCGTGCTTTAGAGTCGGGCGGGGAAGGCTACCTTATCTATGCTATTGATTCGTCCGCAGTTAGTGTCGGTATCAGTGACATTCCAGTGGTTTGCGATTTTCCGGATGTTTTTTCCGAGGAGATTCCTGGTTTTCCTCCCGTTCGGGAAGTGGATTTCGGCATTGATTTAGTGCCAGGCACGGCACCAATCTCTAGAGCTCCTTATCGTTTAGCTCCATCGGAAATGCAAGAATTGAAACAGCAGTTGCAGGATCTTCTTGACAAGGGGTATATTCGACCCAGTGTGTCCCCGTGGGGAGCACCAGTTCTTTTTGTCAAAAAGAAGGATGGTTCTATGCGGCTCTGCATAGATTATCGGCAGTTGAATCGTGCTACGATAAAGAATAAGTATCCATTGCCACGGATTGATGATTTATTTGATCAACTACAAGGTACCTCTGTGTATTCCAAGATTGATTTAAGGTCTGGTTATCATCAGCTTCGAGTTCATCAGGGAGATATATCGAAGACTGCATTCAGGACCCGGTATGGGCATTATGAGTTTCTGGTTATGCCTTTTGGGGTGACGAATGCACCAGCAGTTTTTATGGATCTGATGAATCGGGTTTTTCGGGAATTCTTGGATAAGTTTGTTGTGGTGTTTATAGATGATATCTTAATCTATTCGCATGATCAGCAAGAACACGCACAACACTTAAGGATTATTTTACAGACACTTCGCGAGAATCAGCTTTATGCGAAGTTGAGTAAATGTGAGTTTTGGATTGACAGGGTTGTATTCCTTGGTCATGTCATTTCTAGCAAGGGAGTTTCAGTTGACCCAAGCAAGGTGGAAGCGGTATTGAACTGGTCGCGTCCGACGACAGTAGCCGAGATCCGCAGTTTTCTGGGATTGGCTGGGTATTATCGCCGTTTCATTGTCAACTTCTCTCAGGTTGCTAAGTCACTCACTCAGCTCACTCGGAAAGATGTTTCATTTGAGTGGACATCAGAGTGCGAAGAGAGTTTCTTGGAACTTCGCAGACGTTTGACATCTGCGCCTGTTTTGGCTTTACCGTCTGGATCTGGTGGTTTCAGTGTTTACACCGATGCCTCCTTACAGGGACTAGGGTGTGTTCTGATGCAGAATGAGCATGTGATTGCTTATGCGTCGAGACAGTTAAAGCCTCATGAAGAAAACTATCCTGTTCATGATTTGGAATTAGCAGCGATCGTTTTTGCTTTGAAAATCTGGCGCCATTATCTGTATGGTGAGCGATTTGAGATCTTCACTGATCATAAGAGTTTGAAGTATCTGTTCACTCAGGCTGAGTTGAACATGCGTCAGCGTCGTTGGATGGATCTACTCAAGGATTACGATTGTGAGATCAAGTATCATCCAGGATCTGCGAATCTCACGGCCGATGCTCTTAGTCGCAAGGTGAGATTGTCTGCTCTTCAGACTTGTGCTGTATCTGGAATTATTCAGGATTTCTGTTCGATGGGATTCAATTGTAAGCATCGGAAGGGAACAGAGAGTATCCGTATAGCTACTATTTTGTCCGAGCCAGTTTTGTATTCTCGGATTAGAGATGCTCAGATGTCTGATTCTAAGGTTCAGAAATTAGCTCGGTTGGCTGATGGAGATAATACTTCTGGATTCCACTATCAGTCCGAGGGTCTTTTGTGCTTATCTGGTCGTGTTGTTGTACCGGAAGATGACACTTTGAGGGAGGAGATTTTGTCCCAGGCTCATCGTAGCAAGTTGAGTGTTCATCCAGGGAGCAACAAGATGTATAAGGATTTGAGGACTCGATTTTGGTGGAAAGGTATGAAACGTAATGTTTATCAGTATGTCTCCAAGTGCCTAGTCTGTCAGCAGGTGAAGGCTGAGTATCGACGACCTGGAGGTTTGTTGCAGAATCTTCCTATTCCGGAGTGGAAGTGGGAGCATATCACGATGGACTTCGTGACTCACTTGCCTATGTCTGTGGGGAATAGAGATGCTATCTGGGTGGTAGTGGATCGGCTTACTAAGTCTGCCCATTTTCTTCCATATAACAGAGATTTCACTTTCGATCGGATGGCACGGTTGTACATTCAGGAGGTTGTACGGTTTCATGGTGTGCCCGTGAGTATCGTTAGTGACAGAGATCCTCGATTTACATCTAGATTTTGGGGCAGCTTTCAGCAAGCTTTGGGCACTACCTTGAGTTTGAGTACTGCATATCACCCAGAGACTGACGGTCAGTCAGAGAGGACTATTCGTACTCTTGAGGATATGTTGAGATCTTGTGTGATGGATTTCGGGCCAGCTTGGCAGGATCATCTGCCACTGATAGAGTTTGCATACAACAACAGTTTTCATAGGAGTATTGGTATGTCTCCGTTTGAAGCATTGTATGGTCGACGTTGTCGTACTCCTCTGTTCTGGGAAGAAGTCGGAGAACGACAGGTCGAGGGTCCAGAATTGATTCAGCAGGCCATGGACAAAGTTCTTGTGATCAAACAGCGGATTAAGACTGCTCAGGATCGACAAGCGAGTTATGCGAACTCCAAGCGCAGACCTCTTCATTTTGATGCAGGCGAGAAAGTGTTTCTCAAGGTATCACCTTTTCGGAGGATTCTGAGATTTGGACTCAAGGGTAAGCTATCTCCGAGATTCATTGGTCCTTTTGAGATCTTAGAATGTGTGGGAGACTTGGCCTACAGATTAGCTTTGCCACCGTATCTGTCTAGTGTTCACAATGTGTTTCATGTGTCCTTGTTGAGACGATACGTAGCGGATGAGTCTCATGTTTTGCATCCAACAGAAGTTCAGCTGAATTCGGATTTGTCTTTTGTAGAAAGACCGGTTTCGATCTTAGACCGGAAGGATAAGGTACCGCGGAATAAGACTATTCCTCTTGTCTTAGTGCAGTGGCAGCGCCGAGGTACCGAAGAAGCTACTTGGGAACTAGAGAGTCGCATGCGGTCAGAGCATCCAGAGATGTTCTAGTTGTAGTATTTTCAGTTATGATTGTAATTTCAGTTGTGCTTTCAGTTGTAATTCATTCTTAAGTTGAATGTATTGTTGTTCAGAATTGTCATTCTTCAGACTCGATTTCGCGGACGAAATCCTTTTTAGAGGGGGAGAATGTAGTATCCCGATGCATAATTTGAGTTAATTATTGGATTAATTATATTTCGGTGGGATCGGAAGGACCGAACCGGGTTCGGATCGTCCGAAGAGGGTTCGGATCGTCCGAAGACAGGTGGCTGGACACGTGGAAGACATGCAGAGTTCGGATCGTCCGATCAGGGTTCGGATCGTCCGAAGACAGGTGTCTGGACACGTGGAAGACATGCAGGGTTCGGATCGTCCGATAAGGGTTCGGAAGGTCCGAAGGGTACAGGGTTCGGATCGTCCGAAGTGGATCGGATCGTCCGAAGAGGATCGGATCGTCCGATCGTTGTCTATATATAGAGGCGCGAGGCTTCACTTTTTACTCGCCAATTCCGAGTGTTCCAGAGCGTTTTAGTCGTTTCTGATGGGTTTCTAGCCTTTTCCCGAGGTTTAGGCACTAGCGGGGAGCTACTGGTTTTGTAGCGGAGCTGTGCTCTAGTTGGGAGCTAGCGGCATCAGTGGGCTGACTACGGACGCAGGCTTGATTCTAGGGCTGATTTCTAGGATCTACTGGTTTGAGGTACGAAAGTACTATCCGAGATAGCAGGATTGAGTATGCTTTACTATGTGTTGCATGTTTATATGTTGCATTATTATCTGTCATATGATGCATGGTTTATTATGCGGCATTTGCATAATCATGTTGAGCCTGATTATCTTTGAGATAGCCTGTTGAGAGGGTGCTCAGCCCTCGTTTGTTGTGGATGGTTGGACCCCGTTGGCCGACGGTGGTCAGGTCACCGGTATATCCACAGGTTTATTTTGGTATGGGAGCCACCTCCTGGTGCGACGGCGCAGAGTGCTACATACCTTGACGTCATTTACCTGAGCAGTATTTCGATATACCCAGATCCTGGTATCCAGTACATTTTGCATACATGCATGTCATAGTCTTGTATACTCATGCTTTCGGTGCTGAGCGTTTTATGCTCACGTCCTCGGTTTATCTCTGTTTTGGACACCCTATTCGATGGGGCAGGTCTCAGGTTGGACGGTCCAGGAGGGAGTGGACAGGGAGCTGGCAGAGGTTGACTTGTAGTTATTGGTATTTGTTCTTGGAATTTAGATCGATCTGGTTGTTTAAGTATTTTGTACTTACAGATTCGATTGGGTTGTATTACTGTTTTTCTGCTGTTTTACCTGATTCAGTTTTAATGTTAATTTTGCATGCTTAAGTTCTGATTAGTAGGTGATTCTGGAACGGGTCACTACAACCTCACACTCAATGATATTATTCAATGGCATTTCATGACGGTTAGAGATGTTACCTGTCCGTTGGCATCTATCACATGCTAGCACATAAGAACGAGCATCTTTAAAAAGGGTTGGTCAATAAAAGCAACATTCAAGTACCTTGGATGCCGTCTTGGTTGGTCCAAAATGACCACCTACCTCACGGTCATGGCAATGGTTAAGTATTTGACCAAATTTCTCCTCTGCAACACACCGTCTGATCATAGAATCTGCACAGATCTTAAACAAAAATGGTTCCTCCCAAAAATAATGTTTCACGTCAGAAAAGAATTTCTTACGTTGACGAAACGATATATTGGGTGGCCGTTTGCCTGTGACAAGAAAATTAGCAAAATTTGCATACCAAGGACAGCGTCTCACCTCAAATAGCTGCTCATCAGGAAAGCAATCATTAATGGCATAATCTACACAATCATTACTAATAAGCTCCAGTCTACACAAGTGATCTGCCACCACATTCTCAACACCCATCTTATCTTTTATTTCTAAATCAAATTCTTGTAATAAAAAAATCCACCGAAGGCTTTGCATCTTTCTTAGCAAGTAAATACTAAAGTGCAGAGTGGTCGGTGTAAACAAACTTTGGACAAAACAAGATATGAGTGAAATTTTTCAAGAGCAAATACAACTGCAAGTAATTTCTTTTCAGTTGTCGCATAATTCAATCGAGCCTCATCTATGGTCTTATTTTCGTAGTAAATTGTGTGAAATACCTTGTTTTGCCGCTGGCCAAGCACAGCTCCCACCGCAATATCATTTGCATCGCACATGACCTCGAATGGTAGATCCAAATCTGGTGCCACCAAGATAGGAGCCGTCACCAAGCGCTCCTTCAAATCCTCGTATGCCTGTAAACAGTGAGAATTAAAATCAAAGGGCACATCTTTCATAAGTAAAAAAGATAGAGGTTTGGCAATTTTAGAAAAATATTTGATAAAACGCCGAAAACCAGCGTGGCCTAGAAAACTTCTAACTCCCTTTATGGATGCCGGAGGTGGTAAGTTCTTGATAACTTCAACCTTTGCCTTATCCACCTCTATTCCATGCCCTGATATCTTGTGCCCCAATACTATGCCTTCATGTACCATAAAATGACACTTCTCCCAATTCAGTACCAAATTCGTCTCCTCGCATCTCATCAACACTACCTTCAAATTATGCAAACAGTCATCAAAAGAAGGGCCAAAAATCGAGAATTCATCCATAAAAATTTCAAGGAAATATTCTATCATGTCATGAAATATAGCGGTCATGCATCGTTGAAAAGTGGCAGGGGCATTACACAACCAAAACGCATCCGTCTGAAAGCAAAAGTGAGATAAGGACAAGTGAAAGTGGTTTTCTCTTGGTCCTCATGCGCAATCATGATTTGGTTATACCCCGAGTACCCATCTAGAAAACAGTAAAACTCATGACCCGCTAACCTCTCTAACGTTTGATCAATAAAGGGAAGCGAAAAATGATCTTTACGGGTAGCATCATTTAATTTCCTATAGTAATGCACACACGCCATCCCGTAACTGTCCTAGTGGGTATCAATTCATTTTTTTCATTTGTGATCACAGTAATCCCACCTTTTTTCGGCACATACTGAACAGGACTTACCCATGCACTATCAAATATAGGATAGATAATACCTGCATCAAGTTGTTTGATAGTCTCTGCTTTTACTACCTCTTGCATCATTTTATTTAATCTTCTCTGAGGTTGCACAAAAGGTGAGTACTTATCTTCCATCAGGATCTTGTGCATGCAGACTGATGGGTTGATCCCTTTTATGTCTGCCACCTTCCACACAAAACCACTCTTGTGCGCTTTCAAAACTTCCAACGGTTTGTCCTCCATCACATCTGTCGAAGCAGCAGAAATAATGACAGGTAAAGTGTTATTCTCACATAAGTATACGTACATTAGGTGTGGAGGCAATGGTTTGAGCTCAAGCGTCGGTGGCTCCTCCAGGCTTGACTTCTGTGGGATCAAGTGTCTTCGAACTCCCAAGTCCTCTAATCTCATCCTTATTGGCCTCTTCCGTGGTTGGTTGGGATTGAGGTATGCCACTATTTCGGCTTTCTTTGCATCCAATTCATCTTCTCGCAATTCAGTAGTGAGAGTTGCTTCCAACGGGTCCCTAAGAGCATCATGCACATAGTTAGACACAAGAGCATCAAAAGCATCAATTCTATAACAACTATCAGAATTCAGTGTGTGCTTAAGTGCATTAAAACATCAAAAGTAATCTCTTCCTCGCCCACTCTCAATCTCAACTTTCCTTCTTGAACATCAATCAGGGCCTTGCCAGTCGCAAGGAACGGTCTCCCCAAAATGAAGGGAATCTCCACATCCTCCTCCATATCAAGTACCACAAAAGTTGCAGGAAATATGAATTTGTCCACCTTTACCAAGACGTCCTCTATGAACCCTCGAGGGTATTTGACAGATCTGTCAGCTAGCTGTAAGGACATCCTGGTTGGATTAGGCTCTCCTAATCCGAGTTTCCTGAATATAGATAAATGCATAAGATTAATACTTGCACCAAGATCACACAAAGCTTTGTGAAAAACAACATCCCAATCATTCAAGGAACATAAAAACTCCCTGAGTTTTTTAGTTTCGGTGGATTTTGTTTTGCACCAAAGCAGATCAATTTTCAGTTAAGTTCACCGTCATGTGGTCCTCCAACTTCCTCTTGCTAGCTAATATGTATTTCAAAAATTTAGCATAACTAGGCATTTGCATCAAAGCATCGGCAAGAGGAATATTGATATGAAATTTTTTGAATACCTCAAGAAACTTACCGAATTGTGCATCTAGTTTTGTTTTTTTCATTGCTGCAGGAAAAGGGGGAGGTATAACAATTTTAGATTGTGCAGTGGGTGTTGTTGTAGACTTAGAAGACTTACCTTTTGATGTCTCAGTCAGTTCATCCGGCACTTGATTTTTTTTTCTTTTTCTCTTGACTCTTAAATTTTTCCACTCTTCAACTCAATGGCCTTCACTTGCTCTTTTGAATTGGTCTCGGTGTTGCTTGGCAAGGTGCCCGACTCTCTAATTGCTATCATCTTTGCTAACTGTCCAATCTGATTCTCTAGCCCCTTTATCGATGCATCTTGATTTTGGAGTCTAGTTTGGGTAGATGAGATGAACTTAGACATCATCTGCTCCAAATTAGACTTCTCTTCTCTAGGAGGATCAGATCTGTACATCGGTTGTTTCTCGTATGGTTGTCCTCCTTGTGGTCGATTCTGATTGTTTTGACCACCCCATGAGAAGTTGGGATGTTGCCTCCATCTAGGATTATATGTGTTGGAGTAATGATCATTCCTTGGACGGTTTTGGACTCCCACTTGATTCAATTGTGCCCCTTATGGATCATAAAAGGGATTTCTATCTCGACAGTCCTTAACATAATGTTCACCTCCACACTTTTCACAGAATATCTCTTGAAGACGCATGGCACAGCCACCTATGTTCAAGCCATCTAGTTTCATGTTCAACACATCAAGTTGTGCAGTAATAGCAGAAAGGTCAGTTACCTGGTGGACTCCTACACTTCTCCGCTGGTTGTTCCTTTCAGATTGAGGATGATAGCTGCTAGCAGCCATCTCCTCCAACAGCTCATATCCCTCTTCAGCAGTCTTCCTCAAAAGGTTTCCACATGCAGCAGATCTATCATAGTACGATTAGGAGTAAGCAAGCCATAATAAAAGCGTTCACATGCCTCATATAAAGACTCCTGGTTGAATTGAGCAAATGTGGTGATGTCTGCCCGCAGCTTCATGGTCTTAGATGGAGAAAAGTATTTAATGAGAAATGCCTTCGGCATATCCTCCCATGTGATGATCGAGCCTACAAGCAAACAATTCAACCATTCTTAAGCTTTATCACGTAAGGAGAAAGGAAATAAATGCAATCTAACAGCATCATCAGAAACTCCATTAAATTTAAAAGTACCACAAATTTCGAGAAAATCTGCGTTGTGCGTGTTTGGCTCATCTACTGTAGATCCTCCAAACTGGACTGTGTTCTAAATCATCAGAATTATAGCTGGTTTGATTTCGAAGTGGTTTGCCCGCACAATAGGCCTCACAATGCTGGGGCGTGCTCCATCCAAAGAGGGTTGGGCATACTCCAGCATTGGTATGCGGCGCGGCATCTCAACATGTCTATCTTCACGATGTTCCTCCTCACGATCGTTCTTGTGCCTCTCCATCAGTTCTTTCAGTCGCTGCTGATGTCTTCTCCTGCGGAAAGTTCTTTCAATTTCAGGGTCGAACTGCTCAAGCTCCACGTCAAGTGACTTTGGCATGCACTGGACGAGATATCTGTAACAGAATATGGAGTGTTAATTTAATAAAGTGAAACAATGCTAAAAAAAATAACTAATAATAAAATTGTGAATTAACAGTCCCCGGCAACGGCGCTAAAAACTTGATCGAGCAAAACTTGCACTGTGAAATCCTCAATAAAAATATGGTTTTATATGCTCAAAAATTAACCGCAAGTGCATGATGTCAAGTAATAGTATAATGTACAGGAGTACGAGTATCGTTCCACTGAAGACTGTGTTTGACAATTATTATTTCCATTTACTAAATCTTTAGCAAAGAAAATAGATTAGTTGTTTTAGTACTACTATGCTCGAATAAACATGCAAATAAAAAGATTCAATAGTTAAATAATATAATATCTAAAAATGGTTGATTAAAATTCAATGAGAAATGAATTTGTTGGGAATTTCGGTTCACCTACCCCTCGTTAATTTATTAATTCGTTCGATAATGTTTGCCTGCTTCCGACAGGATTTCCTATTCAATTGAACACACTCTCTCGAGCTATGCCAAACTAATTCTACTCAATGAAGTAATTAAATGTCATTAATTATTTATCAAGAGTGAATCTCATGTCGATTTATGAAATCTCCTAGTTTTCGACCCTTAGGAATATGACTATTGGCGCGTATCCAATTTCATATGTCTATGTAAATTGTAGATCCACGGATTATACTACTTGTTCCTATCTCAAGTTATTCTCTCAAACTCACTCGCAATATAAAAACTTTGTTAAAGTTAGCTACACTTTAACAAACACGATAAAACAGTAGTATAATCAAGAATAACGCAACAATCGAAATATGAATTAACTAAATCAGAGTTCGGGGTAGGATCCCCTTAAATCCCAACAAATATGTAAAAGTTTAGCTACTAGAATTCATAATGAAAATAAAAGCAACAATGTTTAAAAAATAAAAACTAAGTTAGAAATACTAGATTTGAAGAACATTGCGAGGAACGATGCCCAGAAATCTTCGAATCTTCGATCCAAGTGCGAAAATCTCTCCCAAGCTTGTGGAGACTCTCAGATTTTGTCTGAATGATCTCCCTCTTCGTGCCTCTACCCCTTCCATATCCTCTCCATTCAGAATTAAGGTAATGAATCGTCCACAATTTTTTCCAAAAATACAGGTGCGCCCGGGCGGACATAAGTTTCTGCCCAGGCAGATGACTTTCGCAGATCTTGTATTTTCATTTTCTTTGATGAGCCCGGGCGGACATAAACATCAGCCCGGGCGGATGACTTTCGCAAAAATGAATTTTTCCATAGCTCTCCTGAACCCGGGCGGATATCCTTCGCAAAATAATTCGTTTTCTTCTTTTTTTGCATTGATCTCCTGCATTTTCACTCCGAGACACATGAATAATAATAAAACATAATATAAACTAAAACATGACAAAATGCATGCAATCTAAATGATAAATGCAACACAATGGGACAAAACATGACATGAAAAACAAGTAAAATCCACCTATATCAAATATCATGCATTAACATTATTTTGCTTTGTGTGCAAGTTTCTAAAATTATGGTATCATGAATATTTCAATATTACATAAATCCATACCATATTTTATAAAAATTTAATGGGCTATATTTTAACTCAATTAATATATAATTAATTATTAAAGCCTATTTGAACTTTAATAAATTTGCATGATGGACTTATACTCTTACAAGCCCATGATCCATGCTTCCATTACATTAATCTCATCATAATCTCGATCGACAATCCAATATCATCGATGTGACAATTTCAATTTGTTTATTATTATGATGCACACTTTAATTTCGAGATCATCAATATCTAAATAAGGCAGGTGTACTCCTTTGATGTCTTAACAGTCATGCTCTCAAAATTTCTATAAGCTTTTATAAACTTTATTTATAAGCTTATCGATTGATCATATCAAACTTATTTCTTATAAATTCAACTCAATGAATTTATTATCTCAACGGGAACAGGTAAAACAAGTGCTTGTGTAACCCTCAATGGATCATGGATATAACTAGTCGTGGGTTCACAACTCTTTGTGATTCAGGACATAATCTTTTATTTGGGCTTACCCTAATTTGCCCCATTCTATGCATCAACCATTGATCATGAGAATGTCAGAAACCATTTTCTGATTAAAACCATCGACTCAGGGTAAGAGCGTCTAGCAGCATCTCCCCATGATTCCCTAGGTATCACTGATAGTGACTGCAAGAACCAGTCGGCTATGATTAACGTACAATACGGTCCTTTCATCTCATATATCCCGATCGAATCTACAACCATTGGTTCATCGAGGGTTGCATAATAATTCGACAACTATGTGACACATCTTTGAGAATAAATAGTGACATCGCATGTACAACTAGATAACTCCTCTTTTAATGTACATATCATACTCTGGCCAGAGATTCCATGTACTATTATTTCATCATATCACATAGCATATGCACACCCGTAGGTGACCGGTGAATCCCTGACTACAATGCACTGGCTCCTATATGTGTCGCAACTGTACCCAGTCTCACCACCTGATGACTCTCCTAGAGCCAGAAACGAGTCAAAGTACAGCCATAGCATATAGAGCTTCAGTGTTGTCCCGGGTCGTAAGGACTAATGGTGTTCAATCAAAACCACGGACTTATCCTCTCGATGAATGATAACCACTTGGAAAGTCCGAGGGAGGGTTGTTCGGTATAATCATCATATGACTACCCATCTGCATGTTTGGGCATCTCTATGCTCTTACCAAGAAATGTGGTAAACAACATCACATATGCTAGTCTCGAGCTCAATTGACATTTATCCATGTTTAATGCGGCTGAATCGACTATGAACGAATTTAGATCATACAGTGTATACAAATGAGTTTCAACATCGAATTAAGATTCATTTGTATTAAAGCATAATCAAATACTTTATCTATGCTGATTGTATGGGTATACAGATAAAGTAAAACATGACCATAAAAAGTTAAATTATATTAAAATAAAGATTGTTTATTATAATTAATTCAATAAATTCTCTAGCCCACCGTTGGCTTGCAGGGCATCTACTCTAACAATCTGCAACTTGCCCTAGAGCCAACTACCCATAACTTTAATCTCATTGCTTCGCGATGCTTCTCAAAAAATGGTCCTGGCAAGGGTTTCATAAGTGGATAAGCAACATTATCTGTAGAGGGGACTCTTTTGACCGATATGTCTCCTCTTCCCACAATCTCCCGTATGATGTGGAACTTCCTCAGTACATGTTTGGATCACTGATGAGACATTGGTTTCTTTGCTTGCGCAATGGAACCAGTGTTGTCACAGTACACCGGGACTGGATCAACTCCAATAGGAATAACGCCCAACTCTTGGACAAAATACTCATCCAAACTGCCTGATCTTTTGCTGCAGCAGATGCAGCAATGTGTTCAGCTTCAGTGGTGGAATCCGCAACAGTGTCTTGCTTGTAAATTTTCCAAGATACAGCCACACCATTTACCATGAATACAAAACCAGAGGTCGATTTTGAATAATCTACATCACATTGGTAGCTAGAATCAGCGTAGCCTTCCAATTTTAGTTCTCCACCCCCATAGACCATGAACAAGTTCTAGTCCTTCACAAGCACTTAAGAATATCTTTCACGGCCTTCCAATGCATTAGACCATGGTTCGCCTGATATCTGATTGTAACACCCAGAGCGTAAGCAACATCAGGACGTGCGATATCATACCATACATGATACTACCCATGGCTGATGCATATGGAATACGTGTCATCATCTCTATCTCTCCATCAGTCTTGGGGCACATCGCATTAGATAGAGTAACACCATGACACATTGGTAAGTATCCTCTCTTGGAATCTTCCATAGAGAATCGCTTCAGGATGGTATCGATATAAGAGGCTTGGGTGAGCCCCATCATCCTTTTTTATCTATCTTTATAGATTTGTATTCTCAATACATAAGATGCTTCACCCATGTCTTTCATGGAGAATTTATTTGCTAACCATACTTTAGTTGATTGCAGTAATCCTACATAATTCCCAATGAATAGGATGTCATCAACATAAAGTACTAGAAATGTCACTGCACTCCCACTAACTTTCTTGTACACGCATGGTTCCTCAGGATTCTTATAAAAACCAAAATCCTTGATAGTGTCATCAAATCTGAGGTTCCAACTCCTTGACGCATGCTTGAGACCATATATTGATCTCTAGCACAAGGCTCATCATGGCCTGTTTCATGAAGAAGCGTGTATCTTGCAGGTGGTCTGATAACCCTATCAAACCTTCTAGGAGCTTGTACTTCAACTACTGGTTGTTGGGGATTAGGTTCAACTTCTACAGTTGAGGAATTATCTTGAATTTCTTCAAGTTCTATCATCTTTGCCTTTTCTATCTAATAGAAATTCATTTTCCAAAAAGGTAGCATTTCATGAAACAAACACTTTTTCTTCATTAGGATGATAGAAATAATATCCAACAGAATTATTTGGTTATCCTACAAAGTAGTACAAAGTGGCTCTACTATCCAATTTGTCTCCCACTGTCTGCTTCACATAAGAAGTACATCCCCATATCATGTAAGAATGTTTGGGAATTTTTCTCATCCATATCTCATATGGTGTTTTATCAACTGCTTTAGTATGGACATTATTCAACAAATTGTCATAGTTTCAAGCGCAAAGCCCCAAACGATTTAGTCAATTCAGTGAATCTTATCATGGATCGTACCATGTCCATGAAGGTTCGATTACGACGTGCAGAAACACCATTCAATTATGGTGTTGCTGGTGGAGTCCACTGTGAGAGAATCTCATTCTCTTTTAGATAAACCAAAAATTCAGCACTCAAGTATTCTCCACCTTGATCAGATCAAAGTGTCTTAATACTTCTTTCTAGCTGTTTTTCTAATTCAGATCTAAATTCTTTGAACCTTTCAAATACTTCATATTTGTGTTTCATCATATAAAAGTATCCATACCTCGAATGGTCATCAGTAAAGGTAATGAAGTAGGATTGCCCATATTTTGTGCTAACACTTAGCGGATCACAAACGTCTGTGTGGATCAAATCCAGTGGACCATGCACACGTTCCACGTTTCCATCGAATGGAGTTTTGGTCATTTTCCTTTTAGACAGAACTCACAAGTAAATAGAGAATTTATGTTTGACAAGTCAAACATGCTTTCTCCCACTAGTTTGTGCATCCTTCTTTGGGAAATGTGACATAGTTTAGCGTGCTATATTTGTGCGGGATTTGGATTATAAAACTCTCCTTTGTTTGTTGTTGAAATCGTGTTTAATTGGACATTCACTTATAATTTCAAGAACATTTCTGGCGCATATAATTTCTTATGTCCGGAATTTTTGTAGTGAAATAAATATGTTCTGACTTATCGGGCTTTGTAGACCCTTTAAGTGTCCTTTAGAGTTTGCCTCTTATTGGGATTGTTTTTCTTGTGAAGGGCATAACATTTCTTTCCCTTACCTTGTGGGCAATTTTCGTCTGACGAGAGGCCCATAAGATAAAACAATAATTTCTTGTTTTATGCTGATCTCATAAGTTATAAGCATCTTGACTAGCTCTTCAAGGCTATCATCTATCTTATTAAAATTAAAGTTCACCATAACCCCGTAAAATGAGGAAGAGAAAAACAACAAATTGATGTTATCTAGTAATTCGTTAGGAATCACATATTCCAGGCCCACCACATTCTCAATAATCTCACTCATATGTACACCACGCTCATGGGCCATAGCCCTCTTTTGCATGCGTGTAGTCATGAGCTCCTTAAAATTGGCGTGCATAGCTTCATGCACTATGCAACTCTTTCACGTGCATTCAAATGTCAGAAACATTCAAAATTTCCTCAAACTGTCCCTACAGTTCATTTGAAATAGAAGTGAGCATGTTACACTTTAGCTTGCATACTATGATCCTACCATCTTGCATATTTTGTCAGTTCAACAGGACTGACAATAGTGTGTATGCCATTTTTCTCCGAATTCAGAACAATTTTCCCAACCAGTCTTGAAAATTTGATTCGATTAGCTTGTAAATAACAAAAATGGATTACGTGACGAAATCGAAAATATACTGATACGGAAACACAATAATGGTTGCTGATAATTTTAAAATAATTCTAAAATATAAAATATGGATTTTTATTTTATAAATTCCCTCCCACTCTTTTGGCATTTCCACCACCCTTTGATGAAAAAAGAAAATCGTATTTCCTTAGTGGGCACGTAGAGTCCAATTAGCCAATTATAATCCTGAATAATATCGGCCAATTATAGTTTCTAAAAGGCAGAGTCCAATTGCATCTCTATGCAACCTCCGCGTGTTTTGCCTCATGTTTAATAAGGACCCAATAATATGACGCCGTTTATTTTCACGTGTCAAACCAACCCATCAATATTGAATTGTAGTGGACGGTCGCCATGAGTTCCCCCAATAATATGAGCCGAAGTCATGGGAGTTCCAATCAATTCACATCATATGTCCGGTGGAAGTCACAGCTTTCCGACGTCTAGGCCTCCCCAATAAAATGAGCCAGATATTGTCCGCGGTTAGCGATCAACATGCAACCACGGTTGATGGAAGACAACAAAAAATTACACTTTTTAAATTTTTATTATTATGGTTCGATATAAATTTTGAATCATATTCAAAATGAGAGATTTTAATTTTAAAATTGTCTCATCATTTTAATTTAAAATTGTGTGCCACGAATTTGTATGTTTGACGGATTCATGCAACTATATTATTTAATAACATACATACATGCATACTACTATATATCGCATATATCATTATATGACATTCCACAGTTAATAAGGATGATCGATCGCCAATGCTATTAGATCCATGTGAGCCAGACATGGATCCAGGTCCAAAACCTAGGTGAATGCAGGGATGCAAATGCAACTATTACATGAGCTTCCAATATTTTACATGTCTTCATCTTGTGCATCGGTTCCACCATCTTCCATTCTTGATCTCCCACTATTTCTAATAATTACATTTAAACAGCCATGTCACATAAGGGATACATCTCATGGGGGTGGGAACGTGTCATAGACCAGGCCCACTTTAATAATATCAAATATTAACAAAATGAATAAAATAGTAAAATATCCTAACATACACCTAACACATTGGTCAAGGCTCTCGATCATCCTTCATGCATTTAATATAAAATATTAACATCAATTTAATTAAAAAAATATAATTAAATGATAAATCATATATCTAGTAATTATATCACTAACCACCACAATTATTAAAAAAATTAATAAATTAAATAAACATCTTTATTTAATTTTCAATTAAGTCAATAATAATTGATTTCTTGTAAAACTCACTTTTACCATAAATAATTAAAATCATATTCCAATTATTTAATTTACAAGAAAATTATTAATTTTCCAAAAATATAAATTGAACTAATTTTCATAAAATATCAATTTAATACAGAGTTTTGAAAAAATCAGAAAATCACACCCTAGGCCTAAACAATTCAAGCTCAATAATCAGCACTGTGCTCGAGACGTTCTCGGGCAGCCGCTCGCACTGCCCGAGCACTGCCCGCGCACTGCCCGAACGTTTCGGGCAATCGCAGGCACGATGTGCCCACAGACGCACACGACGCGCAGGCCGCGCCCCTGCTGCGCGCGCTCCACGCGCACGCTGCGCAGAAGATTCGCGCAGCACCTGCGCGCCACGCGCACGCTACGCTGACACTCCGCGCAGCTCCTGCGCGTGCCGTTTGCCCGGACCAGTTCCAGGCTGATCCGAAAATAATTTTTTTTATTTCTGGAAAAATAAAAACTTTTATGGTGCTATAATTTTTTGAAAAAATTTCTTGGGTGGTTAGAAATTAATTATTCAATACCGTTAAAACCATACGATTTAGAGAACTTGGCTCTGATACCAATGTTGTATTTCGGTTTCTCTCGTGCCCAAACGCAGCGGAAGTTTTAAAAATTTTATATTTTGACTTTCAAGATCTATTGTTTGGACACTCATATGATTTTAATAAAATAAACATACATAGGATGTTTAGTTTTTACCTTTAGTGAATTAAATCACTTGGCTCCAACTACTCCAGTATTAGCGGACGTAGCTCTTGTTGTAAATCCCTACGAACGTTCTTCGATCTCCTAATCCGATCCATGGCTGAAATATTTGTTCCTCTTCTAACTATATTTGTTCCTCTTCTAACTTGCACTATAAAGTATAAAAGATATTTTCGTAGAGATAGAACACAATTTTGTTCAAAACCTTTTCGAGAGCACAATAAATGGAAGAGCCGAAAAATATTAAAAATCGTGTTCCTTGCTATCGGATGCCCCTGCACGTTAATGAGAATCAAACTCTCTTTATTATTTCTAATATTCAATTTACTTAATTAAGTCAATTAAATATTCTAAAAAATATTGCATGCCAAATCAAAGCCTTTTTTCTTTTTCAAATCACCTACCAAAATTAAGAAATCCATGCCTGTGCCAGTAAGAAATAATAAAATCCTTTTTATTTCATTAATCCATCATTTACTTAATTAATCCAATTAACTAAGTTAAATATAGATTTTAATTGCATGCCATATCAAACGCCAATCTCGATTATTAATACATATATTTTGAGGATATCATGCATTAACATTATTTTGCTTTGTGTGCAAGTTTCTAAAATTATGGTATCATGAATATTTCTATATTACATAAATTAATACCATATTTATAAAAACTTAATGGGCTATATTTTAACTCAATTAAAATACAATTATTTATTAAAGCCTATTTGAACTTTAATAAATTTGCATGATGAGCTTATACTCTTGCAAGTCCATGATCCATGCTCCCATTACATTAATCTCATCATAATCTCGATCGACGATCCAATGTCATCGATGTGACAATTTCAACTTGTTTGTTATTATGATGCACACTTTAATTTCGAGATCATCAATATCTAAATAAGGCAGGTGTACTCCTTTGACTGTCTTAACAATCATGATCTCAAAATTTCTATAAGCCTTTATAAACTTTATTTATAAGTTTATCGATTGATCATATCAAACTTATTTCTTATAAATTCAACTCATTGAATTTATTATCTCAACGGGAACAAGTAAACCAGTGCTTGTGTGACCCTCAATGGTTCATGGATACAGCTAGTCGTGGGTTCACAACTCTTTGTGATTCAGGACATAATCTTTTATTTGGGCTTACCCTAATTTGCCCCATTCTATGCATCAACCATTGATCATGAGAATGTGAGAAACCATTTTCTGATTAAACCCATCGAATCATGGTAAGAGCGTCTAGCAGCATCTTCCCATGATTCCCTAGGTATCACTGATAGTGCCTGCAATAACCAGTTAGCTATGATTAACATACAATATGGTCCCTTCATCTCCTATATCCCGATCGAATCTACAACCATTGGTTCATCGAGGGTTGCATAATAATTCGATAACTATGAGACACATCTTTGAGAATAAATAGCGGCATTGCATGTACAACTATAGAACTCCTTCTCTAATGTACATATAATACTTTGGCAAGAGATTCCATGTACTATTATTTCATCAGATCACATAGGATATCCACACCCGCAGGTGAGCGGTGAATCCTCGACTACAATGTACTGGCTCCTATATGTGTCGCAACTGTACTCAATCTCGCCACCTGATGACTCTCCTGGAGCCGGTAAACGAGTCAAAGTACAGCCATAGTATATAGAACCTCAGTGTTGTCCGGGTCATAAGGACTAATGTTGTACAATCATAACCACGGACTTATCCTCTCGATGAATGATAACCACTTGGAAAGTCCGAGGGAGGGTTGTTTGGTATAATCATCATATGACTACCCATCTGCATGTTTGGACATCTCTATGCCCTTACCAAGAAACGTGGTACACAACATCATAGATGCTAGTCTCGAGCTCAAGCGACCTTTATCTATGTTTTAGGCGGCTGAATAGACTTGGAACGAATTTAGATCATACAATGTTTATAAATGAGTTTCAACATCGAATTACAATTCATTTGTATTAAAGTATAATCAAAGATTTTATCTATGCTGATTCCATGAGTATACAGATAAAGTAAAACAAGACCATAAAAAGTAAATTATATTAAAATAAAGATAGTTTATTATACTTAATTCAATAAATTCTCTAACCAACCGTTGACTTGCAGGGTAACTACTCTAACAATTAGGTGTGTGTAGGACTAGGACTCTTGTTTATTTATTATTTTTTCTTTTAAAAATAAAATAATAATAAAAGGCTTCTTTAATCACTTAATTAATGGGCTTAATTAAGTCTAGCTTTTTAAATAATAAATTATGCCCATTAAGCTTTATAAAATTATTAGTCCTCAAATTAAAAGATTTAAAAATATCTATTTCAAAAAAAATCCCTTATAAAATATATAATTCCCTTGTTCCCACCATTTAATTTAAATTTGACTTTAAAAATTCCATAATTCTTAAATTACTTAAAATAATTATTTTCTTAACTAAAAATAAAAGGTTAGCTTTTAAATCTTTAACACCTTAATCGTCTCTGGTTCTCCGTTCCGGCCAACCACCGATATTCGTCTGAAAATCCTTAAATAATGAAATCAAACAAAATTACACAATTAATCATTTAATCACTCAAAATATATTTTTCATTCATCCAAAATCATTTGATAAAAATATTTTTGCAATTTAATAATTTTCATGCATGCAGTCTACATGGACTAATTTTCGTGCGTTACAATTCTCCCCTCCTTAAATAAAATTCCGTCCTCGAAATTTGTCTTGTCTTGATGATTGCAAATCTTAGATTCCCTCAACCATCTCAAATTTAACCTCCTCAAAATTTTTCTTGTCTTGAAGATTGCAAAGTTTAGATTCCCTCAACCATCTCAAACTTAACCTCTAACTTAAATCTTATTCTTCAATTCGGTCCTCAAAATCTTGAAAATTGCATTCATAACCCAAAATTTCCCGAAGTCGACTCTTAAATCAAGCTCAAGTAGTGCATGCAGCCTATTTTTTCTAAGTTCTTCATTAATTCCACTACCCAACATGCATTAATCATTTTTCATGCTACATGCAACTAACATGTATATCATGTATCATATAAGCATTTAAAATAATTTTAGCATATAAAATATAAAACAATAAAAACTCACATTTTTTAGGCGTGACTTCTTGAGTTTCTCAAAGTGACAATACACAACCCTTTGGGGAATATGGCTTTGATACCAACTGAAACGACCTCGATTTTTTTGTACTAGTCATAAATCATAAACTCGAAAATACTATCTAAATAAAATAATTTAACATAATCAACAATCATAATAATTTAACATAAAAAATCTCAAGTGCATAAAATAAATCATAAATCATCGACTAACAAAAACTCCTAATCGACCTTTAAAAGATCAACTAACAATAACATAAAGCATAATAAATATCTCCAATAAAAATCCTTAACATAATCTTTAAATGATTTATCTAACAAGCAAGTGCGGAAACATAAAGGCCCTCTGATTTGTACTATTGTACTCGATCCACTCAATCGTCACCGCCTCTCATAAATCATCAAATCCTGCATCATACAAACTTAGTGAGTCTAAATACTCTACACGTTCTAAACATGAATAGCAAATAATACTTATACAATCACATGCATTAAAAAAATCATAATTTTATTTAAAATAGCTTTTGGACATATATAAATAATTTAAAATCATTAAAACATAATTAAATCATAAATCGTCAAATTATTTTAAAATAACTTTAAGCATAAATAAATTCTTTAAAAATCATTTAAATAAAGCTTTGAGAATAAATAAATCATTTCAAAATAGCTTTAATCATCATCATAAACCATATATCATAAAACCATTTTAATCATAAAGTTTTCAATCATATATCATTTTAAGTAAAGTTTGATCCTTGAAAGTGACTAGCTTTTATCCTTCGGTCGACTGATCAGTCTTCAGCTCCATATGGTCTGTGGGGGTGTGTACTAGGCTCCACCATGAAAATACGATCGTCGGGTTCCCTCGGGGGCCTTTTCCCATAGAAGGGTTCCCTCGGGGTCCTATTCCCACAAATGAGTTTCCTCTTGGGCCTTTTTCCGTAAATGGGTTCCCTTTAGGGCTTTTTTCCCTCACGACATCTCCATAAAATTGTAAATTCACCGTCCTCAACATAAATGTATCCCCCAAAAATCATATATCATATGTCACAGTCAAGTCACATCCCTCAAAATATTTTTCCTTTTCTTTTAAAATCATAAAATAACATAACTTTCCAAAAATATCATTTTAAACAGCAGAAATTGCACAGCTTTAGCATAAATCATAAAATATCATATTATCATCAAAATCATCATTTTAAATCATAAAATATCATTTAACATGCATTATGATCCTTCGGATGCTGCCAAGCTATCTCGTATTTTCCCAAGTGTAAAATAAATGTTTTGCCTTTGGACTCTAAAATTCTCGATTTTTACTTTTTCTTATTTTTATCGACTCGAGACTATCCCATAGTATCATATAAGCTTAAATTTGACTTCTAATATTTTTTTTCATACGTAAACTCGAGCCTTTCTATTTATTAACCTACTACTAAATCGCAAGGCGTTTTAAATCCCAAAATAATTCAAAACTTGTATATTTTAATCCCAAACTTTAACCATTGCCTTTTCATCTCTAATATATTGTCCATGCCCCTAACTTTGGGAACCCGGACGCAAATCATCTTCTTAATTATTATTGGGACAATTTAATCAATTATAATAAACAAGGTCTAATTTTTTTAAAAAAAACATAATATTAAATGCGGAACGTAATGGAATTCATCTCATATACATGTCAGTATAAAAGTACATGTATTGTACAACATACATTAAACTTAAACTAATGTTCAACAACTAAATTTCCAGTGCTGAATCCTATCTACAGCAACGTCAAAGTCCGTAGTCTCCACTCTAATCACGATCTCTTATCATCTCCTCGACCCTGATCCTGTCCCACCTGTTGTCATGTACACATACAAACACGACAACAGCCGGATAAATCCGGTGAGATATACATCCCAGTATAAATCAACGAAACATGCAATAATATAAACAATGTAAAAGCATGTAACAAATATCAGTAACATGTATCAAAATCTGAAACATAATCAATATAAAATCATTAATCAGACTCGTGACTCCAAGTCTCAGACTAGACTCAATCCTAGTCTAGGGATCCCTGTTTCCAGACGTTGGCATTCCTATATCGATTTTCAGTAATAGAAGAAACTTCAATTCTATTCAACATCGATATAACCAAACATCCGGTGTCTTGACCTATCCGTCACAGACTTTGGCACTATCGCCAATTCACTATCTTGTGACAATGTGCAATGTGCCAGTGAAGATTAATCCATCACTATCTGCACCTATGTCACAAGATCACTCGTCTAATGCATGCTTTCTATAAATCAATAGAACAAGCATATCCATTCAAATCAATGCACACAATAACAATAAGTATGCGATTTAGGGAAACTCAAGTATATCATACTTGAGTCGTTCTCCCGGTACCACATTGACTTATACCTTTCTTTCTGTAAATCTGATTCTGTAGAAGTCTCTGATTTGAATCTGTCAATACTCAATCTGGAAATGACAATATCAAGGAGAATAATATCAATACACTACTCAATCAATACTGGATATAATCAGAACTCAATTAATTTCTGTTTCAACGGCATAACGGCGTAGTCTCAATATACCCAGCGATACAACATCAATCAGATATCAATCCCAACACCTCATAATCGATAATAATACAATTCTGATATCAATTCTCAATCAATTCAACTCTGAAAATCATAACAATTTCATAATCAATCTGTTTCTCAATCTGACTTCGATTCTACGATGTCTAACATGTCAAGAACATCATATATGAATCATATTCGATTCTACGATGTCTAACAAGTCAAGAATATCATATATGAATCATATTCGATTCTGGTAATATCATAATTTCAAGACATATCAAAACTTAATAAAACTTACGTCCAGTTGTAGTCTGCGTCGATAGGAACACAGAACTGAAGTCGGATTCAAAATCTAACTGACGGATTTCTCGCAATTTGAGTTCTAGATCAAGAATGGAAAATCTTCTCTAAATCTTTCGATTTCTTCCTCTGAACATCTAAATAATTCTAGTATACATATATATATATATATATATATACACACACACACACACGTTGCATAATGGACTAATTGTCGATTATCCCTTCTGCATGCCTCGCGCATATCCGCGTCTTAGCCTCGCGCATATGCGCGAGACCTACTGTTTCAACATGTAACTTCCTCGGCAGCTCGCGCATATGCGCACCCTCCTCTCGCGCATATGTGCGAGGTTCTCTGGAATTGTCTTTGAACCATCACACAGCTCGCGCATATGAGTGCACACCGACCGCGCATACGCGCGAGGTCCTCTGCCCACTTCGAGCATATGTGCGCATCAGTGTCGTGCATATGCGCGAGGGGTATTGTTCCTCGCACACATTTCATGTATTTTCTCATCTTTCCCGGTCCGATCCTTTCTGTCCATAATTACAGCAAATTATAAATCAATAATCGCAAATTATCAAATAAAATCCCGGGCATTACATTTCTTCCCCCCAAGATACGATTTCGTCCCCGAAATCACAAGCAATCAAATCGTATCAATAAGAAGGTATTACAGAAGCTAGATAGAAAACTCACATCAATGAAGTAACTCTGGAATCTTTGTTTCATGTCTGATTCAGTCTCCCAGGGAGCTTCCTCGATGCCATGACTACTCCACTGAACTTTCACAAGCGGAATTGTCTTCGTTCGAGCTGTTTTTACTTTCGATCGAGAATCTGAATCGGCTTTTCAAAATAGCTCAGAGTTTCATCCAGCTCGGCCTCATCTGGGTGAATAACATGCGAAGCATCAGGCAGGTATTTCCTCAACAACGATATATGGAAGACATCATGTATCCCAGATAAAGAAGGCGGCAATGCAAGTAGATAGGCACGATCTCCTATCTTCTCGAGAATCTCATACGGCACAATGTATCGTGGAGACAACTTCTCTTTCTTGCCAAATCTGACAACTCCTCTGAAAGGAGAAATCTTCAAGAATACTCGGTCTCTTGCCTCAAATATCAATGGTCTACGTCGAACATTGGCATATTTGGCTTGTCTATCTTGAGCTGCCTTCATTCTTTTCTATATCAGCTTCACTTTTTCCGTCATTTCTCTGATCATATCAAGTCCAGTCTCAGGAACTTCAGAGATATCATTCCAATAAAGAGGGGATCGACATTTATTTCCGTACAACGATTCAAAAGGAGCCATCTCAATACTCGTCTGATAGCTTTTGTTGTACGAAAACTCACAAAGAAGCAAGGCATCTTGCCAATTAGTGCTAAAATCAAGAACTACAGCTCTCAGCATATCTTCCAATGTCTGAATCGTCCGCTGTGACTGTCCGTCAGTATGTGGATGATATGCGGTACTCAGATGTAACTTCATACCTAGAGCCTGCTGTAAACTTTGCCAGAAGTGCGAAGTAAACCGAGGATCACGGTCTGAAACAATCGACTTCGGCACTCCGTGCAATCTGACCACTTCTCTGACATAAATATTGACCATCTGGTCATGTCTGTATGTCATCTTGTATGGAATAAAGCATGCAGATTTGGTGAATCGATCAATCACGACCCAAATCGCATCACAACCTCTGGAGGATCTCGGTAACTGCATCACAAAATCCATGGAAATGTGATCTCATTTCCACTCAGGAATAGACAAACTGTGCAGTAGACCTCCTGGTTTCTTTCTTTCTGCTTTCACCTGTTGGCAATTCAGATACTTGGCTACAAATTCAGTAACATCAGATTTCATCTGTTTCCACCAATGCTGTGTTTTCAAATCATTATACATTTTCTGCATCAGGATGAATGCTAAAACGACTACTGTGAGCTTCTTCTAGTTTCCGCTATCTCAAATATGAAACATTCGGCACAACAATATGATTATTAATATACAAAACACCGTCATGAACCTTATATTCCGACTGATGTCCAGCTCTGACAATAACAATCAAATTTTGCACAATCTGATCAACTTTTTGTGCCTCTTTGATTCAAAATATCAGTTTTGGTTCAACTCGAATAGTACATAATCTCGGAGGCTGACGATATTTTTCAAAATCTAATCCAGACAAACAGCAATTTTCTATCAAATTCGAAACACCTATCGTCGAAAGGGATAAAGAACATACCTTCCTACTCAGTGCATCAGCTGCTGCATTGGATTTTCCTGGATAATACTTGATTTCACAATCGAAATCTTTCAGTAAATCAAGCCATCTTCACTGCCTCATATTCAATTCGGATTGTGAAAAAAGATATTTCAAACTTTTGTGATCAGAATAAATTTCAAACTTTTCACCGTACAGATAATGTCGCCATATCTTCAATGCAAAGACTATGGCTGCCAATTCACGATCATAAATTGGGTAACGGGTTTCATGTGGCTTCAACTGTCTTGAGGCATAAGCGATAACATGTCCTCGCTACATCAAAACACAACCCAATCCTCGGTGAGAAGCATCACAATAAACTACAAAATCACCAGTACCTGATGGAATCGTCAAAATCGGTGCAATGGTCAGTCTTTTCTTTAATTCAAGAAAGCTGGTTTCACATTTTTCAGACCATACAAACGGAGCATTCTTCTGAGTCAACTGAGTAATAGGTTTGGCAATGCTGGAAAAATCTTTAATAAAACGTCGATAATATCCTGCCAAATCCATAAAACTGCGATTCTCGGGCATTGATGTCGGTCTTGGCCAAGAAATCACGGCTTCAACCTTACTGAGATCAACTGATAGACCGTTTCTAGATATAATGTGACCCAAGAATACAACCTGTCTCAACCAAAACTCGCATTTCGACAGTTTAGCATACAGTTTCTCAGCCCTCAGAATTCTCTCAACACAGTTCTTAAATGCTCAGCATGCTCAATCAAATTCTTGGAATAAATCAGAATATCATCAATAAAAATGATCACAAAATCATCCAGATATCTTTGAAAGATACATTTCATCAACCCCATAAATACAGCCGGTGCATTCGTCAAACAAAATGGCATACCTAGTTCTAAATGATGTCTTCAAGATATCAGAATCCCTGACTCTCAACTAATGATATCCAGATCTCAAATCGATCTTGTAATATACTGAAGAACTTTGCAACTGATCAAACAGATCATCAATACGAGGCAAATGATATTTATTCTTTACCGTTGCTTTGTTCAGTTGTCGGTAGTCGATGAAAAGTCTCATTGAACCAATTTTTTTTCTCACAAACAGTACTGGAGAACCCCAAGGAGACACACTCGGTCTAATATATCCCTTGGTCAGTAAATCCTCCAACTGTTCTTTCAACTCAATCGGTGTCATTCTGTGCAGAGCCCTCGAAATCGGAACTATACCTGACATCAACTCAATACTGAAGTCTATCTCTCGAATCGGAGGCAAACTAGGAATCTCATATGGGAAGAAATCAGCAAACTCACATACCACTGGCAAATCCGTCAATGATGGACTCGATTTCAGTAAATCAACTGAATAGACATGGAATCCCTCCGCTCCTTTCTGTAACAATCGAGTCATAGATAATACGGATATCAAAGGAATTCTAGATGTAGAACCCTTACCATAAAATTTCCACTCATCAGCCATCTCCAGTCTGAACCTCCCAATCTTGTGGAAACAATCAACAGTGGCTCTATACTTGGTTAACATATTGATACTGATAATACAGTCAAAATCAGACAACCCAAGAACAATACAATCTATCTCAATCTCATGCCCATCATACTGTATCATACAATGTTTAACAGATTTTACTGATATCAACCATGTCCCCAAAGGAGAAGAGACATACACTACAGCAGATAATGACTCCATAGGCAATGCATGACTTAATGCAAATCGCATAGATATGAATGTATGCGATGCACCAGTATCTATCAATACATAAGCAGGGTAACTAGAAATAAAACAGTTACCTGCAACAACATCGTCTGGTGCATCCTGAGCCTGCTCCTCAGTCAAAGCGAACACTCTGGCCTGCTGTCTAGGAGTCTGGCTAACTGTCTGACTCCTTCCTAGCCTCTGCTATGACTGAGCTGGTGCTGGCTGGAACGAGTGAACTACAGCTGGTCGTCTACCAGTATGAGCTACTGATCCAGATGACTCGGCACCCTGGGATCTCTGAGTATCTCTCTGGGCACAAACTCGAGCAAAATATCCCTGCTGTCTACAGATACGGAAACTGCCAAACACTCCTCGGCACTGCTCAGTGGAATGCTTCCCTCCACAAGTGCTACAGTAAGGTCCTGTATAAATCTGGCCCTGACCGTTCTGTCTCGAGCCACTAGAACCGGATGAACTGATTCCAGATCTTTTAAACTGCTTCCCTCTAGCTTTTAGGAATTCTTTCTTTCCACCACTATTGTTGCCACTCTCAAATCGGGGAGGTGGTTGATGTGGTCTCGGTGCTGGAAGCACAAACGAAGCTCCTCTCTGTCTCATCAGACCGGCTTCGGCTCCCTTCGCTCTGTTCAAGGCATCAGTAAAGTTGTTCGGTCTCCCAGTGTTCACCAAGGTAAAGATTTCAGGATTCAGGCCATTAATGAACTGGTCCGCAACAACTTCGTCATTTTCGGCAACATGTGGAGAAAATCGTAGCAGTGTAGAGAACTTGGCCACATATTCCTCAATATTCAGCTGACCCTGTCTCAAGTTCGCAAACTCTGCTCCCTTATCCTTCCTGTACGACACTGGAAAGAATCTCTGATAAAACTCAGTTCTAAATACATTCCAGGTAATAACTGTACCTCGATGCTCCAATGCCCGCTTTGTTGTAATCCACCAGTTCTTTGCAACGTCATGCAACTGGTGCCCTATCAGTTTCACTCTCCACTCATCAGTGTAATCCAAGGACTCAAACAACATCTCAATGTCGTCTAACCAACTCTCGAAATCAACTGAAGTCTCAGTACCCTTCAACAATGTTTCCATTGGGGTTGCTGTCACATCCATTGGAGGATTCGAAGTGCTACCCTGTTCCGGTACTCTTCGGGGAGGCATATCTGATTATCAAAAAGGTTAGCATTCACAATTGACAAATCTGTCTCAGCTCCTTTCTGATCATCCCACCAATGATCAAGAATCGGTTATGATCCATTCTCAATAATACACATTACCATATCAAAATCAGATAAATCAGGTAGACATGTATTAAAGCAGTAAATCATGCTAGCAATCAATAGCAGGAAAGAAAACCCAATCTACCCCCTCACTAGCTTCTATCTCAGTCTAAAGGATCTATCGCTCTGATACCACCTATTGTGGGGACCCGGACGCTAATCATCTTCTTGATCATTATTGGGACAATTTAATCAATTATAATAAACAGGGTCTAATTTTTTTTAAAACATAATATTAAATGCGGAACGTAATGGAATTCATCTCATATACATGTCAGTATAAAAGTACAAGTCCTGTACAACTAAATGTCCAGTGTTGAATCCTATCTACAACAACGTCAAAGTCCGTAGTCTCCACTCTAATCACGATCTCTCATCATCTCCTCGACCCTGATCCTGTCCCACCTATTGTCATGTACACATACAAACAAGACAACAGCCGGATAAATCCGGTGAGAAATACATCCCAGTATAAATCAACGAAACATGCAATCATATAAACAATGTAAAAGCATGTAAAAAATATCAGTAACATGTATCAAAATCTGAAACATAATCAATATAAAATCATTAATCAGACTCGTGACTCCAAGTCTCAGACTAGACTCAATCCTAGTCTAGTGATCCCGGTTTCCAGACGTTGGCATTCCTATATCGATTTTCAGTAATAGAAGAGACTTCAATTCTATTCAACATCGATATAATCAAACATCCGGTGTCTTGATCTATCCGTCACAGACTTTGGCACTATCTCCAATTCACTATCTTGTGACAATGTGCAATGTGCCAGTGACGATTCCATCATTATCGGACCTATATTACAAGACCACTCGTCTAATACTCGTATAATAAATGCTTTCTATAAATCAATAGAACAAGCATATCAATTCAAATCAATGCACACAATAACAATAAGTATGTGATTTAAGGAAACTCAAGTATATCATAATTGAGTCGTTCTCCCGGTACCACATTGACTTATACCTTTCTTTCTGTAAATCTGATTCTGTAGAAGTCTCTGATTCGAATCTGTCAATACTCAATCTGGCAATGACAATATCAATGAGTATAATATCAATACACTACTCAATCAATACTGGATATAATCAGAACTCAATTAAATTCTGTTTCAACAGCATAACTGTGAAATCCCGAAAATTTGAGTTCCACATGAACCACGTGCGTGCAAGTTATTAAATTCCTCATGTATTTTATTAAATGGTTTTAATGCATGTTTATTTTATTAATTTTTGTTTTAATTCATGATTTATGAATTTGCATTATTTTAAATTATTATATGATGCACGTTAAAGCGTTTTCCTTGAGTTTTATGTTTCAGGCGATTATTCGAGGCGGGATTGAGGAAAAGACCGGCGACGATGTTGGCAATTTAAAATGTGGTATTTTATTTTTAAGTTGAGTTTGGGGCGTTTTAAAGGATTTACTTAGCTTTAGTATTTTTACAAGCCTTATTTATTTATCTAGGGATTTTAGAATTTTAAAGTTAGCATGGTGTACCTTATTTTGCTAAGTAGTAAAGTTTGTAAAATTAGTGGATTTTACTTAAATTGGGGGACTTTTATTTAAGGATTAGTAGGGATAGTATTTTATTTAATGTGTTAATTGAGTAACTTTTAATTAGCACCGTAATTGTAGAACCCGTAAATTGGACTGCGTATAAGCCATGCATAATTCCTAGTAATTTAATTGCATGAGTATTTAAATTCTTTTCTTTAAATTTATTTATGTTACGCAGTAGTTTAATCGTCATCTTTTCAGTATATAAGTGAGGCCGGACTGAAGATGGAGTATTGAGATAAGTTAATAAAGTCATGTTTAATTATTTTATGCATTTTATGCATAATTCATGCATGGTAGGATTTGCTTCACGAAATTCTAAAAGTTCGTGCATTAGAATTTTAAGTTGCATTTCACGTTCGATCGAGGAACGGAGACCGGAGAATTTTCAGAAAAATTATTTTATTACATGATTTATTTTTATAAATTAAGTTAAAGCATTTTTAAGTGCATTTTACGAAAATGGGAATTTTTGGGGTATTTTTACCCGCAGGACTTTATTTTTTTAACGGTACGATAATTTTAACGAATCGGGGGACTTTTTAATGGTTCGGCTATTATTTTGAAAATCTTTTCAACTCGAAATATTTTACGGGAGGGTGTTTGGATTTAATGGGCCTACTTTTAAGCGTATTGGACTTAAACCTCTTTTAATTCCTTTTAATTTAAAATTTGAGCCCATTAGCTAATTTTTATCTATATATTCAACACCTAATTATTCCCCTAAGCACTCCACTAAACCTAATTATACTACAACAGCCGCCCACCCTTCCCCACTCACAAACCTCCTCGTGGATCTGCTGCAACAAAGAAGTCGGCGCCCCATCTCATTTCAAGCAAAAGCTTTTCCCTTCGGCCGTGATTCCTCGCGTGGTTATCCCATATCATTCATCATAAGGCACGCTCATATTCATTTTCTCATCACACATGTCATTTATACTGATTTTATATATATATGCACGTAACTTTCGATTCCAGCATGAACCATGGAGAGTTTCGGTTTTTTTTGGTTCAAGATTCTTACTTTACTTCCAACTCACGGTTTTATTGATGTGCTTGCAAGGGGGCTGCGCTGAAGGGATTTCTGATGGTAGTTAGGGGCTGTAAAAGGTGTCAAGGAATTGTCTTGGTAGTTTAGAACCACTGTCAGATCGGGCAAGAAGAAGCACCGAGAGCAAGGCATAAATGGGGTGGCTCGACCTTGGGTTTCCAGCGTGCAGGGTCAACCAGCACTGCAGGGACCTTGATGAGGCTTAGATCAGACCCTGGTGGGTCTGATACAAGGCTTGGAAGGGCTCGGTTTGTGTTGGAACCATCCCAAGCGCTGTGGATCGAGAGGGTAGAAACTTGGCTTCGGTTGAGGCGTTGAGGAGAATAACGAGTCGTAAGAGGGCTGCGGCTTGCATGGGGTGTTTTGCGTGGATTCTTGGGGTCTAGAGAAGTCCTTAAGTAGCCGAGGTGTGATTGGTTGAGGGCTGTTATCGGTGGGGGAAGGCTAGCACAATAACTTAGAGGGTGAGTAAGGGGAGACGTGTCTTGTGGGAGGACCGAGGATCAGAGGTTTGCTGGATTATAAATCGTGAATTTAAGGGGCTAAGATTTAGGATTTGGGAGATTTTTAATGTTTGTTAGGTGTGTTAAAAGTTGGGAAAAGATTGAGTAAGTTTCGAGTCGGTTCGGGTTAAAACCGGGACCCCGGTCCAACTTTTAAAACGAATCGATTAAGTTTGAGATTTTGGCTCGAATTTACGTCTAGGAATATTTTAAATATGTTTTGGGATGTTTTAAGGAATTTGGTAAGCTTCGGGTCAATTTTAGAGGTCCAGGGGTAAAATTGTAATTTTTGAGTTTCCAGGGGCAAAATGGTAATTTTGCACTCGGGGTGAGATTTTTGTCCTAGCAGCGCCCTGAGCACGAATCTTAATATTTTTAAATGTTCATGCAACACGTTTACGATTTTTATGCTATTTTAATAATTATGGTGCATGCTTAATTTAAAGGAATTAAGTGAGGAAGAGAAGAGCACTCCGTCTCCACCGCGCCGAGTCGTTATTTTGTTTGTTTTCAGTCAAAACAAACCAAGGCATGTTTATATCTTCTTTCACTCTTCAATCAAGCCATATAGATATTTTTAAATATCGCAAGTACATGATTTTAATACAAGACATTTCAGTATGCGATTTAATTATATTACGTGCATTAAATAGAAAATGATTATTTTTGAGATTTATGCGATATGGCTTGTGGTTCATTCACTATGTGGGAGCATTATTTTTACGGTCGCCAGTGACCGCTCAGTTCAGGTTGGTACCATCGGGTCTTCAGTGACCGCCAGCTCAGTTCCAGGCTCCCCGGTAGTCAGTTATCGATCAGTTCAGCTTAGTGCAGTGGCCACAGGCGTAAAACATAATCTCAACAGAAAATTTTATCAGTTATTTCAGTACAGGCTCCAAGGAGCAAATATTTTTACTGTGATTATCAGTTCAGTTATGCACGTATTATAATTGCTCAGATCAGTTTATTTTCAGCATGATTACAGATCATTTTCAGTATGCCTCACGACATGATATTTTACCCCATGCATATTTTACTTCAGATTTTATTCGTTACCTGCGATATATGCATGCTGAGTCTTTAGGCTCACTAGACTTGATTGTTGTAGGTACTGATGAGGTCAGGGCCGAGGGCGGGGACCAGTGAGCTAGCTTGGGTCGGCAGTAGTGGCACCCGAGGACCACAGTGCAGCAGTTGCAATTTTATTCCGCAAACAATTTTTATCAGTAGTTGGATAATTTTTAAATTGTTATTTTTGGCAAGACTTTATTTTCTTCCACTGCTACTATTTTAAACTTTGAACTTGATTTATCAGACGATTTTACGAATGAGGCCATTTAAGTTCTTTTAAAAAGAAAATTTTTAATTTTCCGCTAATTTTCAAGCTAGCAGTTTTAGGGCCTTCACAGTAATGGTAGAATTAAGACAAAATTTTAGTCCCTAATTATTAGCCTAACACACGCACACACCCTTATTTACACACACTTACATGTATAACACACACACACATCTCCCTTATCCCCATTCCATTATTTTAAAAGAAAAATTTTAGGATTCTTGGCACAAGAGCAATAGCCGCCCCATCCTTAAATCTTTACAGCAAATTTTTGTTGATTTATTGCAAGAAATTCGAGCCGCAAGTCGTCTCGGATCAAGCCTCGCTCCGTTCCCGCATCGGTATCGCCGTTTCGGTAAAGTTTATCATCAAAAGGCACGCATATTCTGTTCTTTCTGCATCGATCTTGTCATATTATGTGTTGTGTTATTTTTATGCGTAAAAATTCATGTGTGACATTCGTCGTTTGAGCGGAAAATGGTTTGAATGCGTTTTGAAATACTTTTTAGATCTGAAAACTCGTAACTTACTGTTCTGTTGAAAACTGCGATTTTTCCGTCGGGATTTTGGGAAAACTTTCAACTAAAAAATTGTAGAACTTTTCCATGCCTTCGATTTGATATAAAATTCGAGATTTTTGGATGAAAATTGAGTGAGTTATGGCATTTTTTGTGGAACTGCTCAAACTGCATTTTCAGAAAATTATGTATTGATGTGTTCTTGAGATTTTATGGTTGCAGGCTTCGTTGGGGATCGACGGGTGATCGTTGCTGCGTCTAGGTATGCTTAGTATGATGTTGGGTTGTTATTTGATAGGTCGTTTAGTGTCGATAGGCACTCAACCTCATTAAAGTCGTAGGAAACGTTTCGGTGTCAATTCCCACGTTTTTTTGAATTGTATGTGTCGTAAGGTGAACATCGTTGCTTTGGGTGTTTGTATTATTTTGGTTTGATGTTATGGCATGCTAGGATGGGTCTCGAGGTGTCGATTCATGGTCCGTACAATTGAGTCTAGATTGATAAGTATTGCATGTATTGAAATTTCGTGAGTTTGCACTGCCCGCAGGTACACGGACCCGGACACGGACCTTGGCACGGGGTCCGTGCCTTCATTTTCTCCTTGGAGCATTTTTACCGAGACTACACGGACCCCTACACGAACCCATGCACGGGGTCCGTGCCTTTTTATCCTTCAAAGTTTATTTTTACCTAGTCTACACGGACCCGGAGCTGGACCAGGGCACGGGGTCTGTGTACTTTCCTTTTGTTGGTACATTCTTTGCGCACACACACGGACCCGGACCCGGGGTCCGTGTACTTCATGTTTTGGGAAAATTTTATATTACGCTTTGAGGTTTGATGTCATGGTTTAGTACAATGATATACAAAGTCGAGTCATGGGAATTTTAGAACGTACTAAGGAATTGAATGAACTCGTAAGTGAGCATGATTACCTACGTCTAAGTATGCAAGTTAAGCATGTCAATTCATGATCAGTATGTGCAGCAACGGCCCCGATCGAAGTCCAACGAATCCCTCAACGCCAAGTAAGTATGTTGACGTGCAAGAAAATATTTTAAGTTTTTGAGGTATGCTAAATGTCTTGTGACCAAATTATGAATGAGTTTGGAAGTCGCTGAACGTGGCCGAGGACCTCTCCACCCCGTTATTATGAACGGGTTAGATCGTGGTTGGAAAGCGTTAAATTATGAACGGAGACCAACCAGCCCGTTAAATTATGAACTGGGATCTCATGTATGTGGCAGTGGATACGTCCCTGTCAGCCCAGTACTGTGGTTTGTCTGATCAGGCATTTATTATGTATGGGTCACTTGCTTTGAAACATCCTCTACGCAAAGTGATGAAGTTAAGTATGTTCAAGTATGCAAGCACGTTTAAGAGAAGTTCATGGCACGTCTAAGTATGTATGTACGTACGTTCAAATTTTGATACGCAAGTTCAAGGTAAGTATGTATGGCCTATTTTGAAGTTGCATGTGGTTTTATTACGTATTATTCGTTACTTCCAGCTTATACGTGTTGAGTCTTTAGACTTACTAGACTTGATCGATGCAGGTGAGGATGATTATGTTGAGACGAGAGTGGCGACCAAGGAGCAGGCTTGGACTGAGCAGAAGGCTAGACCCGAGGACCGCCCACGTTATTTTAAGATTTTAAGTATGAAAATATTAATACTCTGATTTTATGTTTCGATGCGAGATGTTTCGAGCAAGATTTTCTTTTAACAAAATTTTTATTGGTGAATGGAGGATGTAGTGACGACCGTATTGATTTTATTTTCGTATTCAAGAAAATTTTTAATTCTTCCGCAAATTTCAAGTAGGAAAAGTACGGTTCGTTACTGTTGGTATCAGAGTGGTGTTCTTGTAAAGGGTTATGCCTACTGCCAGTCGCAAGAAGCTCACGAAGTCACACCTCAAGTCTGTAAGTTTTAAAGTTTTAAAGTCTTTTAAGTAGTACGCATCAAGTCATGATTTCAGCATGTGCATATTTTATTTCTATCACCTGTATGTTTACATGACATACGTTTAGATTACAGGTTTGCCTGTCGTTATGATTTGAGAATGAATCTTTAAAGTTTTATTGCATGTTACGACATGAATGTGAAATTATATGACTTTCATGCATGCTGGTTTTGTGGTATTGGACATGCTTGAGAATACTACTATTGGTTACGAATTGTTATTAATGATTTGAGCATATTGATTTTGGTTAGTAATACGAATGTTCTACTTGTGGGTCATAAGTTAAACTTGACAATTATGAATGCTTTTGTGGCATGTAGATTTCTAAGAAATTTAGATGGTTTGGGGTTGCTAGTTTAGTTAACTTTTGAGGATTTCATGCAAGGATTAATGATTCGAAGAATACTACGATCTTTGGAAGTATAAAGACGTATAATTTATTTAGGATGCATGCTCTATCTAGTTAGATTTAAGGATTGAATTGCACGAATTGCGAATTTTAAGGACCTAAGTGCAAAACAAAATTATAAGGGATTATTTTCGAATTTACCAAATTTTGGGATTTAACTTTGAGTTCGAGAATTTTAAGGTTAATGGGGTTAAATCGAAAATTTTCTGGGAACAACAATGCAAATTTCGAAGAGTTGTAGGGCCAAAAATATAAATTTTGAGAACTTTAAAGGCCAAATTGCAAAGTCCAATTTTTTTTGAGGATTAAATACGAACTTTTGAGGAACACTTGGGATTTTAAGTATTTATAGAAATGTAAGACGGGTTATGGAAATTAAATTTTGGGTTTATTAAACTTAAGACTATTGAACCTTATGATACGGGAAACCTATAAAATGAAATTGAGAACGCCGAGGACTTATGAGTAATTGTGGAATTTTCGAGATTGAGGAAAAATTCGATAATTTTCTAGGAAATTAAGAGTTAGTTTTGTAATTATTAAGAAATTTGGAGACTAGGTTATCAGTAAGTGAGATTGAACGGTTTAAAAGATAGAAATTTTCGATGATATAGGCTCGAAGAGATATTTAGAACCTCAAAACATTTGGGTTATAAGGAATGATAATCAGGGACGTTGTTGGATGGATCAACCTTAGGCTTGAAAAGTTAAACTAGGTGAAATAATGATGTGGCAAAGTAAGAATTCAGAGTAATGACGATTTAAGATTAAGTTGATCGGTTAACTAAGTTATAAGACTAGACATTTAATTAACAATTTTTTTTTGGGAAATTAATTTCGATGTGTCGTAAGTTTCAATCCTGATATTAACAGTTAGGATTATAACTTTGTTATAATTTAATTTTTCTAGAAAGTTTGGAATGTTTGATGGTTAGGTTAATCGATATGCGCATGTAAGAATTGAGGTAGACATCTTATCTTGAGAAAATTTTGTAAGTTATTAACAAACTCGGGAATAAGTGAATATGTGTGTTGGAATTATGTTATCCAAAACTATTTGGGTTGAGTAAGGTTGAATTTCAAATTTATGGGATGTTTGTTCATACGAAATATTTGGGTGAAATAAAAACAAAAGAGAATTAGTGGTGTTCAACATAAGTTATCAATGAATGAATATTAAGATTTTTATTCAGTAAGAAATCTAAAAGCTTGATATGGGATTCTAGAATTCTATGGGTTATAAGTGGAGTTGATATATTAGAGTTAGTCCATCATTAACAAAGGAAACTTATTAAGTTTTATACACTAGGGTGTGTTTGGTTGAGTGGATTAAATAAGGATAGATTAATAGTCAAATATTTATCGTTAAAATTTTAAGTTGTTTTAATAATCATTTTGACCCGGTTTAAGATCTAATTTTATGGATAACTATTTGATTAATAAAATTGGATCTTAAACTGTGTCAAAATGATTATTAAAACATCTTAAAATTTTAACGATAAATATTTAACTATTAATCTATCCTTATTTAATCCACTCAACCAAACACACCCTAGAATTAATTGAGTATTGAGGATACGTCTAAGTGGAACATTCGTTCCAATGAGGAAGGTCCAAGTGTCTTAGGCCTCAACTATATTGTAATCGTGAAGAAAATATTTTGAGCATGTGATTGATGCTAGAAAGGTTTTATTATTTAAGTAGAAGATCAACATTGTGTATGTTGAGTTTTATGGATTTTGTTACTCGAAATTAAAGGTGGGCAAAAATTTTATATTTGGGAAGATCTTGTAAATAGCTAAGTTACGTAAGTTTGGTGTCGTAAGGAAAAATACGATTCAAGGATTGTAGGCCAATAATATTATGGGGTTAAGATAAGGTTTAACTTTTAAGTGTATTGCTGAGGATAGAAGTTGATCAGTAACCTTTGGGGCTAAGAGTTCTTAAGTTGAACTGTATAAATGCTAATGTAATAGGTCGTTGACATTACAGGTACAGCATAAAGAAGGTAATATACGATAAGTTTGAACCTCCCTTTCTAATATTGGGAACGACGAGAAAATTCATAATTCGAGGTCGTAGTAAAGTAAACTAAGTTACCATAATTCGTTTTAAGTTGTGATTCGTAAACAAGGTTTTTGGTAGGCAATTTAATTAGGGTTGAAGAGGCGTAAGGAAAACATAAGACTTAATTTTATTCAGAGTAGCGCAGCGGTAGCGTGGATCATTGAGATACTAGAATTATGAATCTAACTTTTGGATTATCGAGGATAAGCGAATTTCGGGGACGAAATTCAAATTAAGGGAGATAGATTGTGACATCCCGAAAATTTGAGTTCCACATGAACCACGTGCGTGCAAGTTATTAAATTCCTCATGTATTTTATTAAATGGTTTTAATGCATGTTTATTTTATTAATTTGTGTTTTAATTCATGATTTATGAATTTGCATTATTTTAAATTATTATATGATGCATGTTAAAGCGTTTTCCTTGAGTTTTATGTTTCAGGCGATTATTCGAGGCGGGATTGAGGAAAAGACCGGCGACGATGTTGGAAATTTAAAATGTGGTATTTTATTTTTAAGTTGAGTTTGAGGCGTTTTAAAGGATTTACTAAGCTTTAGTATTTTTACAAGCCTTATTTATTTATCTAGGGATTTTAGAATTTTAAAGTTAGCATGGTGTACCTTATTTTGCTAAGTAGTAAAGTTTGTAAAATTAGTGTGGATTTTACTTAAATTGGGGGACTTTTATTTAAGGATTAGTACGGATAGTATTTTATTTAATGTGTTAATTGAGTAACTTTTAATTAGCACCGTAATGGTAGAATTAAGCCAAAATTTTAGTCCCTAATTATTAGCCTAACACACGCACACACCCTTATTTACACACACTTACATGTATAACACACACACATCTCCCTTATCCCCATTCCATTATTTTAAAAGAACAATTTTAGGATTCTTGGCACAAGAGCAATAGCCGCCCCATCCTTAAATCTTTCCAGCAAATTTTTGTTGATTTTATTGCAAGAAATTCGAGCCGCAAGTCGTCCCGGATCAAGCCTCGTTCCGTTCCCGCATCGGTATGCCGTTTCGGTAAAGTTTATCATCAAAAGGCACGCATATTCTGTTCTTTCTGCATCGATCTTGTCATATTATGTGTTGTGTTATTTTTATGCGTAAAAATTCATGTGTGACATTCGTCGTTTGAGCGGAAAATGGTTTGAATGCGTTTTGAAATACTTTTTAGATCTGAAAACTCGTAACTTACTGTTCTGTTGAAAACTGTGATTTTTCCATCGGGATTTTGAGAAAACATTCGAATATAAAATTGTATAACTTTATGATGCCTTCGATTTGATATAAAATTCGAGATTTTTGGATGCAAATTGAGTGAGTTATGGCGTTTTTCGTGGGACTGCTCAAACCGCATTTTCAGAAAATTATGTATTGATGTGTTCTTGAGATTTTATGGTTGCATGCTTCGTTGGGGATCGACGGGTGATCGTTGCTGTGTCTAGGTATGCTTTGTATGATGTTGGGTTGTTATTTGATAGGTCTTTTAGTGTCGATAGGCAATCGACCTCATTAAAGTCGTAGGAAACGTTTCGGTGTCAATTGCCACGTTTTTTGGAATTGTATGTGTCGTAGGGTGAACATCGTTGCTTTGGGTGTTTGTACGATTTTGGTTTGATGTTATGGCATGCTAGGATGGGTCTCGAGGTGTCGATTCATGGTCCGTACAATTGAGTCTAGATTGATAAGTACTGCATGTATTGAAATTTCGTGAGTTTGCACTGCCCGCAGGTACCCGGACACGGACCTGGCACGGGGTCCGTGCCTTTTTATCCTTCAAAGTTTATTTTTACCGAGTCTACACGGACCCGAAGCCGGACCAGGGCACGGGGTCCGTGTACTTCCTTTTGTTGGTACATTCTTTGCGCACACACACGGACCCATACACGGACCCGGACCCGGGGTCCGTGTACTTCATGTTTTGGGAAAATTTTATAGTACGCTTTAAGGTTTGATGTCATGGTTTAGTACAATGATACACAAAGTCGAGTCATGGGAATTTTAGAACGTACTAAGGAATTGAATGAACTCGTAAGTGAGCATGATTACCTACATCTAAGTATGAAAGTTAAGCATGTCAATTCATGATCAGTATGTGCAGCAACGGCCCCGATCGAAGTCCAACGAATCCCTCAACGCCAAGTAAGTATGTTGACGTGCAAGAAAATATTTTTAGTTTTTGAGGTATGCTAAATGTCTTGTGACCAAATTATGAATGGGTTTGGAAGTCGGTGAACGTGGCCGAGGACCTCTCCACCCCGTTAATTATGAACGGGGACCAACCAGCCCGTTAAATTATGAACGGGGATCTCATGTATGTTGCAGTGGATACGTCCCTGTCATCCCAGTACTGTGGTTTGTCTGATCAGGCATTTATTATGTATGGGTCACTTGCTTTGAAACATCCTCTACGCAAAATGATGAAGTTAAGTATGTTCATGTATGTTCAAGTATGCAAGCACGTTTAAGAGAAGTTAATGGCACGTCTAAGTACGTATGTACGTACGTTCAAGTTTTGATACGCAAGTTCAAGTTAAGTATGTATGGCCTATTTTGAAGTTGCATGTGGTTTTATTACGTATTATTCGTTACTTCCAGCTTATACGTGTTGTGTCTTTAAACTCACTAGACTTGATCGATGCAGGTGAGGATGATTATGTTCAGACGAGAGGTGGCGACCAAGGAGCAGACTTGGACTGAGCAGAAGGCTAGACCCGAGGACCTCCCACGTTATTTTAAGATTTTAAGCATGAAAATATTAATACTCTGATTTTATGTTTCGATGCGAGATGTTTCGAGCAAGATGTTCTTTTAACAAAATTTTTATTGGTGAATGGAGGATGTAGTGACGACCGTATTGATTTTATTTTCGTATTCAAGAAAATTTTTAATTCTTCCGCAAATTTCAAGGAGCAAAAGTACGGTTCGTTACAATAACGGTGCAGTCTGAATATACCCAGCGATACAACATCAATAAGATATCAATCCCAACACCTCATAATCGATAATAATACAATTCTGATATCAATTCTCAATCAATTCAACTCTGAAAATCATAACAATTTCATAATCAATCTATTTCTCAATCTGACTTCGATTTTACGATGTCTAACATGTCAAGAACATCATATATGAATCATATTCGATTCTGGTAATATCATAATTTCAAGACATATCAAAACTTAATAAAACTTACGTCCAGTTGTAGCCTGCGTCGATAGGAACACAGTACTGAAGTCGGATTCAAAATCTAACTGAAGGATTTCTCGTAATTTGAGTTCTAGATCAAGAATTGAAAATCTTCTCTAAATCTTTCGATTTCTTCCTCTGAACATCTAAATAATTCTAGTATACATATATATATATATATATAAATATATATATATATATATACACTTTTCATAATGGACTAAGTGTCGATTTTCCCTTCTGCATGCCTCGTGCATATGCGCGTCTTATCCTCGCGCATATGCGTGAGTCCTACTGTTTCAACATGTAACTTCCTCGGCAGCTCGCGCATATGCGCGCCCTCATGTCGCGCATATGCACGAGGTTCTTTGGAATTGTCTTTGAACCATCGCACAGCCGCATATGCGCGGACACCCACCGCGCATATGCGCGAGGTCCTCTGCCCACTTCGCGCATATGTGCGCATCAGTGTCGCGCATATGCGCGAGGGGTACTGTTCCTCGCACACATTTCATGTATTTTCTCGTCTTTCCCGTTCCGATTCTTTCCGTCCATAATTACAGCAAATTATAAATCAACAATTGCAAATTATAATATAAAATCCCGGGCATTATACTAACCAAGACCGCAATCACGTTCGAACCACTTAAAACTTAAACCCGCATCCCATGAAATAAACGGCCCAAGGAGACGCGTTTCAACATATAAACGCTTCTAACAACTTCATGCTTAAACCGACCCGAACTGAACCCGAACCAGGCCATAGACTCGACCCTTAGACATAACATAAGACCACGATTAAGTCCTTTTTAACTCAAAAACAGCTCCTAAGCCCCGAAGAAATCATAACCATGACAGCATCTACAAGAGACTCAAACTCTGCAGATTTCATGTTTCTGGTTGTACAGCTATCTCCGGCCAACCAAGCCAAGAACCACCTTAATTAGGCTCATCCTAGGACCCTTAGAGACTGCCTAAATCACAGCCAAGAGCCCCAACCCATCCCTGGCCGAAACCATAAGATCAAACACCTATAGCCCCTACATGCACCCCAATTCTGTGCAGTTGTAGTTTTCTAGTTCCAACCTTGTAGTATCCCGATGCCTAATTTGAGTTAATTATTGGATTAATTGTATTTCGGTGGGATCGGAAGGACCGAACCGGGTTCGGATCGTCCGAAGTTGGTTCGGATCGTCCGAAGTGGGTTCGGATGAACCGTTCTGTTCGGAGTCAGACGAGTCATGTCATGTCAGAGTTCGGATCGTCCGATCAGGGTTCGGATCGTCCGAAGACAGGTGGCTGGACACGTGGAAGACATGCAATGTTCGGATCGTCCGAAGTGGATCGGATCGTCCGAAGTGGACCGGATCGGAGCGTCCGAAGTGGATCGGATTGTCCGATCGTTGTCTATAAATAGAAGCGCGAGGCTTCACTTTTCACTCGCCAATTCCGAGAGTTCCAGAGCGTTTTCGTCGTTTCTGATGGGTTTCTAGTCTTTTCCCGAGGTTCGGGCACTAGCGGGGAGCTACTGGTTTTGTAGCGGAGCTGTGCTCTAGTTGGGGGCTAGCGGCATCAGTGGGCTGACTACGGACGCAGGTATAGTTCTGGGTTCCCTTTGAGATTTGGGAGTATCTATTAGTCTAGTTAAGGCTTTTAGATGTGGTTTAGTGATATGGTATCACTTGGATTGTAGGCTTGATTCTAGGGCTGATTGCTAGGATCTACTGGTTTGAGGTACGAAAGTACTATCCGAGATAGCAGGATTGAGTATGCTTTACTATGTGTTGCATGTTTATATGTTGCATTATTATCTGTCATATGATGCATGGTTTATTATGCGGCATTTGCATAATCATGTTGAGCCTGATTATCTTTGAGATAGCCTGTTGAGAGGGTGCTCAGCCCTCATTTGTTGTGGATGGTTGGACCCCGTTGGCCGACGGTGGTCAGGTCACCGGTATATCCACAGGTTCATTTGGTATGGGAGCCACCTCCTGGTGCGACGGCGCAGAGTGCTACATACCTTGACGTCATTTGTCTGAGCAGTATTTCGATATACCCAGATCCTGGTATCCAGTACATTTTGCATACATGCATGTCATAGTCTTGTATACTCATGCTTTCGGTACTGAGCGTTTTATGCTCACGTCCTCGGTTTATCTCTGTTTTGGACACCCTATTCGATGGGGCAGGTCTCAGGTTAGACGGTCCAGGAGGGAGTGGACAGGGAGCTGGCAGAGGTTGACCTGTAGTTGTTGGTATTTGTTCTTGGAATTTAGTTCGATCTGGTTGTTTAAGTATTTTGTACTTACAGATTCGATTGGGTTGTATTATTGTTTTTCCGCTGTTTACCTGATTCAGTTTTAAATGTTAATTTTGCATGCTTAAGTTCTGATTAGTAGGTGATTCTGGAACGGGTCACTACATTTATGGTATCAGAGCATGCATTAAGATTTTGGGATTTAGAACTGTTCTTTTGGGTTTAATCTCTGGTAACTTTTGTAGCTAAGAGATGTCTGGTTTTGACGACGATGCTAGTAGTCATGGCAGCGTTGGACGCTGGGGAGACCGCGACGATCGGGAACGTCGTCGAGAGCATCGAGAACGTCGTCAACACCGTCGTGATGAGCCTCGGAGTTTTAGTATGCATCGGTTCTTGCAGATGGGGCCGAAACCTCTTTCAGGCGGTGAGACCCCGGATGTTGCGGAGAACTGGCTTGAGAGGATGGAGAGCTGCTTCAAGACTTTTCAGTGCTCGGCGGAGCAGCAGATTGATACCCTTGATTTCTTGCTGGAGGGTGGTGCGCGCAAGTGGTGGAGGTCTACCTCTGCACCGATAGTTCAGCGACAGGGTCGAGTTCTTTGGGCCGATTTCCGAGCCGCTTTCATGTTGCTTTACTTTCCGCCAGCTCTTCTGCAGACCAAGGCGATTGAGTTGATCAATCTGAAGCAGGGAAGTTTGTCTGTTGATGAGTATCAGCAGAAGTTCTTTGAGTTGCTTCCATATGTTCCGCATGTCAGTGACAATGCTATGGCCAAGTATAACCATTTTCTTCAGGGCCTCAATCAGGAGATTTATGATTGGGTTGTTGTCTGCGATGATCCGACATCGTATGAGGGCCTTGTAAATCGTTGTCGCCAGGCTGAGGGCAGTTTGTTGAGAGGTCGAGCCATGCAGTCTGCTCGTCCTACTAGTTCTTTGGGACCCCGCGCCCAAGCATTTAAGAAGGCTGGATCTACTTCTTCTTCCTCTGGATCTGGAGGAGTTCACCATTTTGGGAAGAAGAGGGGCCCGTGTCAGCACTGCGGGAAGGATCACCCGACGGAGCGTTGTCGCAGGGTTGCGGGTGCTTGTTACAAGTGCGGTAAGATGGGCCACATAAAGAGAGATTGTCCACAGACGGGCGGAGGATCAGGATCTGGTTCTCAGGCTTCAGTTCATCAGAGGCCACAGCAGGGACAGTCTACTCAGGGTTCTAACCCCCGACCGCGTACTCAAGGGCAGGTCTTTGCTCTTAACCAGGATCAGGCGGCTGAGGAGAACGAGAGAGTTATCGCAGGTGTGTTTTTATTATGTGGATTACCTGCTTACGTTCTCATTGATACTGGTGCATCGCATTCATTCATATCGGCGAGATTTGCTAAGCGTCATGCGTTACCTTTCACTTCTTTGGGCGTTGTGGTATCTGTTTCCACACCGATGGGTCATTCGGTGTTAGCTAAACGTCTAGTTTTGGGTTGTCCTCTAGAGTTTGAGGGTAATGTTTTAACTGCTAATTTGATGATTCTTGCGATGGAGGATTTTGATTGCATTCTGGGAATAGATGTGCTGACTGTGTTTAGAGCTACTGTGGACTGTTATCAGAAGTTTGTGCAGTTTCGTCCAGTTGAGGGCGACAGTTGGTTTTTCTATGGAGAGGGAGCGCGACCCCCGATGCCTGTGGTTTCTGCTCTGAAAGCCTGTCGTGCTTTAGAGTCGGGCGGGGAAGGCTACCTTATCTATGCTATTGATTCGTCCGCAGGTAGTATCGGTGTCGGTGACATTCCAGTGGTTTGCGATTTTTCGGATGTTTTTCCCGAGGAGATTCCTGGTTTTCCTCCTGTTCGGGAAGTAGATTTCGGCATTGATTTAGTGCCAGGCACGGCACCAATCTCTAGAGCTCCTTATCGTTTAGCTCCATCGGAGATGCAAGAATTGAAACAGCAGTTGCAGGATCTTCTTGACAAGGGGTATATTCGACCCAGTGTGTCCCCGTGGGGAGCACCAGTTCTTTTTGTCAAAAAGAAGGATGGTTCTATGCGGCTCTGCATAGATTATCGGCAGTTGAATCGTGCGACGATAAAGAATAAGTATCCGTTGCCACGGATTGATGATTTATTTGATCAACTGCAAGGTACCTCTGTGTATTCCAAGATTGATTTAAGGTCTGGTTATCATCAGCTTCGAGTTCATCAGGGAGATATATCGAAGACTGCATTCAGGACCCGGTATGGGCATTATGAGTTTCTGGTTATGCCTTTTGGGGTGACGAATGCACCAGCAGTTTTTATGGATCTGATGAATCGGGTATTTCGGGATTTCTTGGATAAGTTTGTTGTGGTGTTTATAGATGATATCTTAATCTATTCGCATGATCAGCAAGAACACGCACAACACTTGAGGATTATTTTACAGACACTTCGCGAGAATCAGCTTTATGCGAAGCTAAGTAAATGTGAGTTTTGGATTGACAGGGTTGTATTCCTTGGTCATGTCATTTCTAGCGAGGGAGTTTCAGTTGACCCGAGCAAGGTGGAAGCGGTATTGAACTGGTCGCGTCCGACGACAGTAGCCGAGATCCGCAGTTTTCTGGGGTTGGCTGGGTATTATCGCCGTTTCATTGCCAACTTCTCTCAGATTGCTAAGCCACTCACTCAGCTCACTCGGAAAGATGTTTCATTTGAGTGGACATCAGAGTGCGAAGAGAGTTTCTGGGAACTTCGCAGACGTTTGACATCTGCGCCTGTTTTGGCTTTACCGTCTGGATCTGGTGGTTTCAGTGTTTACACCGATGCCTCTTTGCAGGGACTAGGGTGTGTTCTGATGCAGAATGAGCATGTGATTGCTTATGCGTCGAGGCAGTTGAAGCCTCATGAGGAAAACTATCCTGTTCATGATCTGGAATTAGCAGCGATCGTTTTTGCTTTGAAAATCTGGCGCCATTATCTGTATGGTGAGCGATTTGAGATCTTCACTGATCATAAGAGTTTGAAGTATCTGTTCACTCAGGCTGAGTTGAACATGCGTCAGCGTCGTTGGATGGATCTACTCAAGGATTACGATTGTGAGATCAAGTATCATCCAGGATCTGCGAATCTCACGGCCGATGCTCTTAGTCGCAAGGTGAGGTTATCTGCTCTTCAGACTTGTGCTGTATCTGGGATTATTCAGGATTTCTGTTCGATGGGATTCAATTGTAAGCATCGGAAGGGAACAGAGAGTATCCGTATAGCTACTATTTTGTCCGAGCCAGTTTTGTATTCTCGGATTAGAGATGCTCAGATGTCTGATTCTAAGGTTCAGAAATTAGCTCGGTTGGCTGATGGAGATAATACTTCTGGATTCCACTATCAGTCCGAGGGTCTTTTGTGCTTATCTGGTCGTGTTGTTGTACCGGAAGATGACACTTTGAGGGAGGAGATTTTGTCCCAGGCTCATCGTAGCAAGTTGAGTGTTCATCCAGGGAGCAACAAGATGTATAAAGATTTGAGGACTCGATTTTGGTGGAAGGGTATGAAACGTAATGTTTATCAGTATGTCTCCAAGTGCCTAGTCTGTCAGCAGGTGAAGGCTGAGTATCGACGACCCGGAGGTTTGTTACAGAATCTTCCTATTCCGGAGTGGAAGTGGGAGCATATCACGATGGACTTCGTGACTCACTTGCCTATGTCTGTGGGGAATAGAGATGCTATCTGGGTGGTAGTGGATCGGCTTACTAAGTCTGCCCATTTTCTTCCGTATAACAGAGATTTCACTTTCGATCGGATGGCACGGTTGTACATTCAGGAGATTGTACGGTTTCATGGTGTGCCCGTGAGTATCGTTAGTGACAGAGATCCTCGTTTTACATCTAGATTTTGGGGCAGCTTTCAGCAAGCTTTGGGCACTACCTTGAGTTTGAGTACTGCATATCACCCAGAGACTGACGGTCAGTCAGAGAGGACTATTCGTACTCTTGAGGATATGTTGAGATCTTGTGTGATGGATTTCGGGCCAGCTTGGCAGGATCATCTGCCACTGATAGAGTTTGCATACAACAACAGTTTTCATAGGAGTATTGGTATGTCTCCGTTTGAAGCATTGTATGGTCGACGTTGTCGTACTCCTCTGTTCTGGGAAGAAGTCGGAGAACGACAGGTCGAGGGTCCAGAATTGATTCAGCAGGCCATGGACAAAGTTCTTGCGATCAAACAGCGGATCAAGACTGCTCAGGATCGACAAGCGAGTTATGCGAACACCAAGCGCAGACCTCTTCATTTTGATGCAGGCGAGAAAGTGTTTCTCAAGGTATCACCTTTTCGGAGGATTCTGAGATTTGGACTCAAGGGTAAGCTATCTCCGAGATTCATTGGTCCTTTTGAGATCTTAGAATGTGTGGGAGATTTGGCCTACAGATTAGCTTTGCCACCGTATCTGTCTAGTGTTCACAATGTGTTTCATGTGTCCTTGCTGAGACGATACGTAGCGGATGAGTCTCATGTTTTGCATCCAACAGAAGTTCAGCTGAATCCGGATTTGTCTTTTGTGGAAAGACCGGTTTCGATCTTAGACCGGAAGGATAAGGTACTGCGGAATAAGACTATTCCTCTTGTCTTAGTGCAGTGGCAGCGCCGAGGTACTGAAGAAGCTACTTGGGAACTAGAGAGTCGCATGCGGTCAGAGCATCCAGAGTTGTTCTAGTTGTAGTATTTTCAGTTATGATTGTAATTTCAGTTGTACTTTCAGTTGTAATTCATTCCTAAGTTGAATGTATTGTTGTTCAGAATTGTCATTCTTCAGAACTCGATTTCGCGGACGAAATCCTTTTTAGAGGGGGAGAATGTAGTATCCCGATGCCTAATTTGAGTTAATTATTGGATTAATTGTATTTCGGTGGGATCGGAAGGACCGAACCGGGTTCGGATCGTCCGAAGTTGGTTCGGATCGTCCGAAGTGGGTTCGGATGGACCGTTCTGTTCGGAGTCAGACGAGTCATGTCATGTCAGAGTTCGGATCGTCCGATCAGGGTTCGGATCGTCCGAAGACAGGTGGCTGGACACGTGGAAGACATGCAATGTTCGGATCGTCCGAAGTGGATCGGATCGTCCGAAGTGGACCGGATCGGAGCGTCCGAAGTGGATCGGATCGTCCGATCGTTGTCTATAAATAGAGGCGCGAGGCTTCACTTTTCACTCGCCAATTCCGAGAGTTCCAGAGCGTTTTAGTCGTTTCTGATGGGTTTCTAGTCTTTTCCCGAGGTTCGGGCACTAGCGGGGAGCTACTGGTTTTGTAGCGGAGCTGTGCTCTAGTTGGGGGCTAGCGGCATCAGTGGGCTGACTACGGACGCAGGTATAGTTCTGGGTTTCCTTTGAGATTTGGGAGTATCTATTAGTCTAGTTAAGGCTTTTAGATGTGGTTTAGTGATATGGTATCACTTGGATTGTAGGCTTGATTCTAGGGCTGATTGCTAGGATCTACTGGTTTGAGGTACGAAAGTACTATCCGAGATAGCAGGATTGAGTATGCTTTACTATGTGTTGCATGTTTATATGTTGCATTATTATCTGTCATATGATGCATGGTTTATTATGCGGCATTTGCATAATCATGTTGAGCCTGATTATCTTTGAGATAGCCTGTTGAGAGGGTGCTCAGCCCTCATTTGTTGTGGATGGTTGGACCCCGTTGGCCGACGGTGGTCAGGTCACCGGTATATCCACAGGTTCATTTGGTATGGGAGCCACCTCCTGGTGCGACGGCGCAGAGTGCTACATACCTTGACGTCATTTGTCTGAGCAGTATTTCGATATACCCAGATCCTGGTATCCAGTACATTTTGCATACATGCATGTCATAGTCTTGTATACTCATGCTTTCGGTACTGAGCGTTTTATGCTCACGTCCTCGGTTTATCTCTGTTTTGGACACCCTATTCGATGGGGCAGGTCTCAGGTTAGACGGTCCAGGAGGGAGTGGACAGGGAGCTGGCAGAGGTTGACCTGTAGTTGTTGGTATTTGTTCTTGGAATTTAGTTCGATCTGGTTGTTTAAGTATTTTGTACTTACAGATTCGATTGGGTTGTATTATTGTTTTTCCGCTGTTTACCTGATTCAGTTTTAAATGTTAATTTTGCATGCTTAAGTTCTGATTAGTAGGTGATTCTGGAACGGGTCACTACAAACCTTCTATACATCCAACCAGCTCATGAACCACCACACCAAGAGTCATCATAGGACCCTAAGACATGCCCCAAACCATAGCTATGAGCCCTGGACCAGCCATACGTTGAACAACAAGATCTAACACCTACAGCCCCTACATGAACCTCAATTTTGTGCATTTTTATTTTTTATAGTTCCAGCAACCTAGCTGCCACTCCAGGCCATGAACCATCCTAACAAGACTCATCCTAGGACCCTTAAACATGTTAAAATCGTCCTTTGCCGTAGCCCGAACATGGCAGCCCATTTAGGCATCATAATCATGAGTTTAGAAACACAAAAACTCAAGTTTAATTTGTCCATGTTATGCCATAAAAACGAAAATAAAAAGAGTATTTCATATTTTTCATGCAAACACGATTAAACGCACATAATTCGATTGAATGATGCAAAAATAAGGTTTAGAAACATGCCTTTGCATTTAAAAAACACTCGAAATACGAATACCGTAGCGATGGAAGTCGGTGACAAACGGAGGACGATTTGTATTTTTTCCTACCCTTTTTCTTGTCAAAACTCTACAAAAAACCCACCTTGGGATGAAAGGGAGTAGGGTGATCATTGTCGGAAAGAAGAACAAGGAAAAAAGTCGAAAACAACGGAGAAAAAAAATCAAAACTTCCTTGGATAGCTAGAAGAATGGCCGTTGTTCTCTTCCTCTTTACGTGAATGTGTGTGTCCATGTAGGTGTTGTGTGTGTGTGTGTTTAGGTTTGTGTAGGACTAAAACTCTTATTTATTTATTATTTTCTTCTTTTAAAAATAAAATAATAATAAAAGGCTTCTTTAATCACTTAATTAATGGGCTTAATTAAGTCTAGCTTTTTAAATAACAAATTACGCCCATTAAGCTTTATTAAATTATTAGGCCTCAAATTAAAAGATTTAAAAATATCTATTTTCAAAAAAATTCCTTATAAAATATATAATTCCCTTGTTCCCACCATTTAATTTAAATTTGACTTTAAAAATTTCATAATTATAAAATTACTTAAAATAAGTATTTTCTTAACTAAAAATAAAAATTTAGCTTTTAAATCTTTAATACCTTAATCGTCTCCGGTTCTCCGTTCCGGCCAACCACCGATATTCATCTGAAAATCCTTAAATCATGAAATCAAACAAAATTACACAATTAGTCATTTATTCACTCATAATATATTGTTCATTCATACAAAATCATTTAATAAAAATATTTTTGTAATTTAATAATTTTCATGCATGCGGTCTACATGGACTGATTTTCGGGCGTTACACCCTAGCTCTCTCAAACACTCCTGGATAGAAGCCCTTTGCTGCGCACCTTGAACCTATCGACGCTGAAAGACTGCTAGCCAACCTAGGACACTTCCAAACGAGCCACCACCGAGCCCACCTGACCCTGGACCACGCCCAGACCCAGCCTAATCCACTTAACCCATGCATCGAGCCACCAATTCAGGAAACCAGCAGTTGCGCGTGAAGGTGCTTCTCATGATGCGGTCGAGCCAGCGGCGAGCCCAGCCGTGCCACCCCCGGGCCCACCCCTTGACCAACTTCCTTAGACCCTATAGGACTCACCTGGCCTGCCCAAGCCCTAGCAGCGAGCCCCCATGGCCACTGCTACACCAACCCACACGTGGGGGAGAGTTTCACTTCACGTGGACTCTTCCGCAGTCCATGACTCGAGCCCTAGCCCTACTAGTACTCTTCCTAGGACCTAACCATGACCAGTAAGAGCCTTCCTCAAGACTTGGTGGAGCCCCATGACCCCATGCGCCCCAGCCTAGTCCTTGAATTTTGTACAATCCCATCAAACCCACGGTCCTCTTCTGTATGTTTCCCTTTCGGTTACAGCTTTTGTTTTCTTTTTAAATTCTCATATTTCCTTCATATTTAATCATATATTGACAGATTTAACCCTCGGGAATTATAACGTTTTATCAACATGCGTAAAATCGTAAAAACATTCAAAATACGTATCATACCGTAAAATAATCGAACACCCATATTTTTTTCATGCATAATAAATTAACACACATATTTTGATTTGTATGATGTTTAAAAGAGTTTAGTAACGTGCCTTTGTGTTTATAACGCTCGAGTATTCGATCGTGGACGAGGGTGCGAAGTTGGACGACCGGACGACGAATAACTCAAGATTTTTCCTTCCTTGATATTTTCGAAATTCTTGTATGCATGTGCTATGAGATTTTGGCTGCCACAAGGTTTAATTGTGGAGTTTTGAAAGCCTAAGAGTCCTATTTATAAATTAATTAACATGTTAACGAGCTTTGGTTTTGGACTTGCAAGCTTAAGGATAATTGGGCCTACTTTAAATAATTAAATTGGGCGCAATGACACTTATATAATTAAATCATTAAAGTTTAAAAAACTAATATCTCAAAAATAATATTTATGTTCTTTTAAAACTCTTTGTTTGCCCAAAACCAGCTTTCCGGGAAAAATCGAGCTCGAATCGTAAAATAAATCGAGCTTCAACATTTTTAGAAAAATTAAATCATTTTAATCATATTGGGAAGCCTTGCAATATTTAATGAAAAATAAATATTCTTGTCTTGGTCGTCCCGGTCTCCTTTCCCATGCCTATTATCGAATATTCGGTTAAAATCTTTAAATTTCATGTAATCATGTCATATTATCATTTAATCATGCAATCATACATTTAATCATATACTAAACATCATCCTAACATTTAAAATCAATTAATTAAAGCAATTTCAGCAATTAAAATAATTTGCATGCATGTGATTTACGTAGATTGGTTTTTCGGAAGTTACAGGTCGGTCTGGGCTCTTCAATCAACTGGTCCTTACCTTTTGGGTCGTTAAGCATGAAAAATACTCAGCCCTGAGGTGGTGACACCCAACTTGTAACGCCCCGAAAGTTTAAAGGTCCACGCAAACCACATACATGCAATTATTAAATTCTCTTGTATTTTAATTAAATGTCTTAATTTCATGAATTAATTATGTTGTGCATATTTGCATGTTTAAAATTAATTTTTCTACATGGTTGCATTAAAAGGTATTTTTAAAGGTTATTCGAGTTGCGATGGAGGAACGAAGACCGAGGGCTGAAAATTTGAAAATGTTTTTATTGGTTAATTGTTTTTAATTATTCAATTTAGGGTGATGTTTTTTCTTATTTTAGAAAAGAAGAGGTTTTGAGGTGATTTTATACGCCGAGACGTAAATTTTATCGGTGTCGGTTTTCAATAAAAATGCGAGTTTTTTTGACAATTCGGCTAATAAATTCAAAATTTATTTAAACCAAAACCTTGGCAATATTTTATTAAATATTAATTAAGACTAATGGGCCAAATTTAATGGCTTAATAGGCATAAAGCCTTGTTAGTGACTTAATTAGTATAAAATATACAAATCCCACCCCAAAACCCTACTATTGTACATGTCTGCCTCTCATTAAAATATTCAGAAACTCTCCCCACCCTAGAAACGGCACACACAAAATTTGGAAGGAGAAATCAAGCAAGGTTTGGAAGAAAATCATCCTAAGGTCTCCTACGTCAAAGTTCCTCGCATCATCAACTTTTAATCGTGCGTTTAAAACGCAAAGGCATGCCATACATGTCCTTTTCTCATCCATCACATCATATATTGTTTTAATTATTGTATGCATGAAAGGCACAAAGTTTCTATCATTATTTTTTGGAATATTGCATGCACACATGGGTAAACTTGAGTTTTGATGCAAATTCATGACTGTTTTTATGTAAAGGGGCTGCCATGATCATAAGTGATGAACAAGTGAAGTTTACGAACGAATTTAAGGTGTCCTAGGACCACTCAAACACAGCAAATTGAATCGAAATAAGCAAGAACCGATTTCTGCTGTTATATGGCTTAGGGGATCGGGTTTCTTGATCAAGGGGGACGGCTGGCCTTGTCTTGGGTTCAGAGATGGCTAGGGGCTTGGTTGAGTCTAGATTAGAGTCCAAGCCAATCTAGGACTCGGGTTTGAGGGCTGGGAGGAGTCCTGATACACAAGGACTCCTACTTGAGAGCAAGCACAGTTTTTGTGCATGGGGTGCGCAGCTTGCTGGGAGGGAAGAGCTCGGTCCATGGCTCAGGGGCTGGGCTAGGGAGAGTCCTAAGGGTCCTAAGGAAGTGCACAATGTGTTGTTTTAGGGTCTGGGCTCGTTGGCTAGGTCTTAAGAAAGATTGAAGACTCCTTGTTCACTTAGGAGTTCTCGGCCAGTTTTGGGTTGAGAGTGGGGGCTTCGGTTTTGTTGTTTGGTATGGTTTCGTGGGGACTTAGGGTCTAGTAGGGTACTCTAGGATGTTGGTCAGGGTTTGGATCAACTTGATTGAGGGTGACTCGTAAAAATCGGAAGTTGGCTCGGGGTCGAAGTTTAGGTGTCAAATTAGGGTTTGTAACTAATAAATTGAAAAACGGCTCACGGGGGCCGAGTCGTAGTTCATAAGGGCTAAAATAATATAAAAAGGCTAAATTTTGAATTTAGAAATTTTATATTAAAGTTTGGGATTTTTCTGGATTAAAACACCGTCAAACAATTAATGAAAGATAAATGAAAAAGTTTAATATTTATGCTAAATAAAATTATGAGAAAATTAATTTAGTCTTAAATAATTATTTGGGACATGTTAGAGTCCATGAATTGAAGAAAAAGTCAAAACCGAGGAATTTTACGTTTATGGGTAAAACGGTCTTTTTACACCTAGAAATTTGTAAAGGTCATGGCAGTGCCCTAAATGCTATTTTTATGATATTATGATTATTTTTAAATGTTTATGAAATGTTCATGATTAAATTATGACTTTTAAATGTCTAAGGGATTTTTATGATTTAAGGAAGACATTTAAAAGACATGTTGCATTCTTGGTTTCAAAAATAAAAATGTTATGTTATGCATGATTTTTATAAATTAATGAGAATGTAAACGTTGAAGGAAGTGAAGTAATTGTGACTAATTCGATTATGTTGGAGATATCTTGAAGGTGACGGTCCCAGTGGGAGCCTGACGATCGTATTTCCATCCTTACGAATATGAGGTAACGGTAAGAATGGGAATATCGTGAGGGGAAAAGGCCCCAGAAGGAACCCATTTATGAGAAAAGGCCCCAGAGGAACCCCGACGATCGTATTTCAGTTCGAAAGAGGATAGGCCAAGGCTCAGTTGACTGATGAGAGTGTCGCTGATATCCCCATCGCCCAGTACTATGGTTACATGTAGATGGATCCATCGAATTTTGAGGTTTAAGGAAAGTCATAATTAACGATCTGAATTCAACAAAGAAAAAAGAAAAGGAAAAGGAAAAAGGAAAATGTTTATGATCATGTTAAAGGTTTTATGTAATGTTGAGGAAAAAGGAAAAAGTTAAAGTTTATGTTTGCATGTCATGAAAAAAGTTATTTTTACGTAAAAGTATTTTCACTGTTGCATGTGGTTTTATACGTATTATTTATTATATAGATTATGGTGTGTTGAGTCTTTAGACTCACTAGGTGTGATGGATGCTGGTGAATTTGAGGGAGGTCTTGATGGATGATTTGATTGGACTGAAGGTGAACACAACCCGAGGACCAGCGTTTCTACTTTTTCCGCATTTACGATTTATGACTCATGATTTATGCTAAAGATTTTAAGACTATTTTTTTTTTGAGAGATTTTTGAGAGATTTAGTATGGGCTACACTTTTCAAACTTATTGCTTTTTAGGTTGGGTAAAACAGTTGACGATTTTATTTTTATGACTATTTCACTTGATTTTTAAAATGCTAGTTGAATGATATTTTATTTTAAAGGAGAAAATATTTTCATGAGGTTTATGTATATGGCCGAAAATTGAGTGTTTTTAAAAAAAAATTCTAGTACTTTTTAAGCAATAGAAAGGGCGGACGTTTCACAACTTCTCTTGAATCACCACAACCTTGGATCGAGCAAAATGTAGAACAGTTGGTTTATTGACAACGATGGTGGATGCGTGAAGTCCAACCAATTTCAGTTCTCACAAGATTCGGTGACAATCTTCTTTGGAGGAGCAATTGGTTTGGCTTGCTGAGGTTCGTCAACTGATGATGCAATTGGAACTGCTCGAATTTGTATAGCAGTTAGCGGTGGTTCAGCTCCAGTTGACATTAGGATTTCAGCTGGAATCGCTTCACCGACAGCTGGCTTGGTCTTCTGGGACCTTGGCTTTTGAGCAATTTTTGGAGATGAAGTTTTCTCCGATTCAGTTTCGCTAACAATAAATTTCCTTTTGATTGTCCTTTTGATCATCAACATAAATTTGCACAAGTGAAATATGATATTTCTGTGAAAATTTGAACAGAGCTTTATCCACTATTACAACAGTAAATCATGATCAGTTAAATTTTTTAATAAAGTTTCATACCAAGCTCTGAGAGCTTGTTTAAGACCATACAAAGCTTTGTTCAAGAGATAAACATGATTAGGAAAATAGTGATTTACAAAACTTGGTGGTTTTTCAATGTACACTTCTTCCTGTAACTGACCATTCACGAATGCACACTTGACATCCATCTGGTAAACTTTGAAGTCTTTGAAAGAGGCATAGGCGAGGAATATTATGATTGCTTCCAGTCGTGCAAATGGTGCATATGTCTCTCGTAATCAATCCTTCTTCTTGTCTATATCCTTGTGCTACCAATCTAGCTTTGTTGCGCACAACTGAATCATCTTCGTTCAGTTTGTTTATGTAAACCCACTTTGTACCTATAATTGTTTTAGAAACTGATCTTAGAACTAAAGTCTGGACATTGTTATGGGTAAACTGATTTAGCTCTTCATGCATAGCATTTATTCTGTTAGGATCAGATAGAGCTTCATTAGTTTTCTTCTGCTCAATTTGAAAAAAAATGCTGAATGAACAAATAAATTAAATATTTGGTTTCTAGTTTTACCGAATCAGATGGCTTATCTATCATCAATTATTGTGGATGTGATTTGTTCCATCTATGGTTTGGATTAGTCAGATCTACTTCATCAACTGGTTCAGTTTGTAACTGAATGTCTTCCTCAGTTTCAGTTGTTGCGGTTTCAGTTGGCATTTGGATATCATCGTGTTGTCCCACCAACTGATTGTTAGGAGAAATTTCTTGTTCAACCGTTTGATCCACTACTTCTGCTTCTGGTGATTGAAGGAAATTTCAATCGATGTGAACTTCTTCTTCACTATCATCCTCTAAACTGATTCATGTAAAGCGATCAGTTAGCACAACTGGATCATTTGTCTTATTAGTTAGTGTAGATTCATGAAATACGACATGTATTGATTCATCTACATTCAAAGTACATTTATTAAACACTTTATAAACTTTACTAACTAGTGAATAACCCAAAAATATTCCTTCTGCAAATTTAGCATCAAAAGTTTTCAATTGATTTTTGCATTATTATGAATAAAACATCTGCAACCAAATATTTTGAAGTAGGATACAACACTTTTCTTTCCATGTCAGATCTCATATGGTGTTTTCAATGATTTTTATTAATCACTGATCTGTTTTGAGTATAACACCCAGTGTTTATTCCTTCATCCCAAAATCTCTGAGATATACCGAAATCAGTAAGCATCGTTCTAGTTGCTTATTTAAGCGTACAATTTCTTCTTTCAGCTACACCATTTTCC